>NW_008681473.1:0-5066 GCF_000695815.1 Acanthisitta chloris | reverse complement strand
GGATAAACCTGGAGCAGGATAAACATACTCCCCCCCTCCCTACCACGGAGTTGTTCCAGGTCTGGGCTGACTCCTCTCTCCGGAGCATCTCCCAACATTCTCCCTGTAGCTGCTGCATCCCACAAATCTGTGCTAAATCGCTGGGGAAACCTGCGAGAAAACTTGCTTGGCTGCTTCTGGAGGCAAACAGATGGAGGGGGAAGAAATATAGGTGAGATTAGTGTTTGTCAGCTGCAGCTGGGCGCCGGGAGCTGTTGTTTCATTCCCAAAGCTCTGCTGCTAGGCTGGAAGCTCAGCTTTCCTTTCCCAGCTTTGTCCCGAGGCAAAGGGAAGGTCCCAGTTCCCCACAGGGGCTGGGAGTTGAGGGAAAAGCAGCTCAGTGCATCGTGGGATTTTCATTTGGGTTTTCCCCCCCTGTTTCTCAGTGACTGGGAAGGATATGTGAGACCTGGGGATGGAGAGTGGTTTAGGAAGTGGTGATTTCTGCTGGGAGTGGATGTGTGGAGCCAGGGTGGATTTGTCCCTATGTTCCCACTCTGGTAGATGTTCCCTCCACTCCTAATTCCTCACCAGCTGTGGATTGTAGTGCCCAGTGTGGATCCAGGATGGATCTGTTCCTATGTTCCCATGCTGGTGGATGTTCCCTCCTAATTCCTCACCAGCTGTGGATTGTAGTGCCCAGTGTGGATCCAGGATGGATCTGTTCCTATGTTCCCATGCTGGTGGATGTTCCCTCCTAATTCCTCACCAGCTGTGGATTGTAGTGCCCAGTGTGGATCCAGGATGGATCTGTTCCTATGTTCCCATGCTGGTGGATGTTCCCTCCTAATTCCTCACCAGCTGTGGATTGTAGTGCCCAGTGTGGATCCAGGATGGATCTGTTCCTATGTTCCCATGCTGGTGGATGTTCCCTCCTAATTCCTCACCAGCTGTGGATTGTAGTGCCCAGTGTGGATCCAGGATGGATCTGTTCCTATGTTCCCATGCTGGTGGATGTTCCCTCCTAATTCCTCACCAGCTGTGGATTGTAGTGCCCAGTGTGGATCCAGGATGGATTTGTCCCTGTGGTCCCACTCTGGTGGATGTTCCCTCCACCCTTAATTCCACATCAGCTGCAGGTGATGGTTCCCAGTGTGGATCCAGAATGGATTTGTCCCTGTGCTCCTACTGGTAGATGTCCCCTCCACCCTCCAAACCAACCCCCAGGCTGGGGAAGCCCCTCAAAGCTCCTTCCAGCAGATGCAAGATTAAGCAAGGAGCTCTTCCCTCCCTCCCAGGCATCCATAAAGAAAGGGAAGGAAGTTTTCCAGGGCTTTTTCCCCAGCCCTGCTCACCAGCTGATACAAATATCATGCTCCTTTCCAGATCTTAGTGCTCTTGTTTATTCCCTTTTTATTTTTTTCTTCCCTTTCCCTTCCTTCACTCCCCATAAATCAGGTTGTTCTCCCCAGGGTCCAACTGATCCCACACAGCTGATCCCACACATGAAGACCACCTTGCAAAGCTCCTTCCCTTCCTCTCCCCCCTCAGCCAGGGATGCAGATGGGGAGAGAAGATGCTCATTGCCTCCTCCCCAGCTCCTTGCTCCCTTCCCAGGCATTGCAGGCAGAAATCCTTGAGCTAAGGCTCACAGCTCCACTCCCTTCTCAGTTCCAGCCTCGTTCCCAAGGGAGGATGGGGATTAAGAGGAAGCAGATTAAGCCTAATGGATTGATTGCAATTATTTTCCCCTTGTTTATCTGCAGAACCGTGTGGGAGCCTGAAGAAAGGAAAGGGAATGCATTTTCTGGGTGTGCAATGCTGGTCCTCATTAAGCCTTTTGCTAGAGAGAGAGAGACCCAGGGCAGCCAAAAATAAACTTAGTTATTTTAGAGCATCCTATTTCAGGCTCTTAGAGACTCCTGTGTGTAAATACTCGTGTGTGTAAATACTTGTGTGTGTAAACCCACACCTATCCTGGATGGAACAGTTCCAACATCAACCCTGTGAGGTCCCAGCTGCCCTCACCCCCCACACCCTCCCAGGAGCCATCAGAAGCATTTTGGGGTGAAAACCAACCTCTTGTTTAGGGTTTTCCTCTAAATTTGGCTGTTGAGGGCTGTGTGAGTATTTAGCAGCAGAAATTCCCATTGTATCCTTTATCCTACCTGGAGCTGAGCCCTCCAAGCCCTTCCTGGACTTGTTTTGTTCCCAATCTCTCTGGGACTGGGAGGTTTGTGTAGAATCCCTGGAGGCTGATCCTGCACTTTGGGGTGCACCAGGGCACAGAAATCAGAGCAGATGCCCCAAAATAAGTGGATTTGAGCCATTTGATGCTGTTCTACAGCAGCTGAAAAGACTCAGAAGGGCAAGAAGAGGAAGCTCCTCTCATTTTTCCATGTCTTTTCCTGGGAGGGATGCTCAGGATGCTGTAAGATGCTGTACAAGGTTGGATAAGCCACAAGAAGCTTCCACTGCCACATTTTTGGCTGAGTTCTGAGTCTCTTCCTGCTCCCAACAAATCCTCCTCCACCTGATAAGATCAGGCGTGACATTCCTTCTGTTTCTAAGGTTCAAATAAGAGGAGGAGGAAGAAAGAAGGGGGCAAAAAAAAAAAGATTCTATGATTCAATGAAGGCTTTGAGGCTGTTTTTTCCTGTCAAGGGTTAGGGAGAGGAGGAAGAACAAGTACCACAATAATGTAGTGATGCTCTTTATTGGCATCTGACAATACACAAGGACATCTACACCCCCTGGCCAGTGTGGCCACCCCCCCGTGCATCCCCCTCCCACCTCATGCTGCTCACACCCCCCCATACACCCCCAAAATCCTTCTACAACAGCTATTCCTTCACCAAAAAACTTCCTAAGGGATCAGCACTGGAGTTACAGAGAGGTGAGTGGAGGAACACACAGTCTTTGTACAACAGAAACGTTTAGAAAAGGACACAAAACATACCAACAACCACTAACTTTGGCTTGGGTTTTTTTCTTTTCCCTCCTTGTTATCTCTATTTTCATTTTATTTCCATTTATGTCCTGCAGCCAGGGATTTGAGGCATCCCTTGGCTTCTCTTTGGATGCTGAGTTTGTCTCCGTTTCCTCAGCCCTGAGGAAATCCCTTTACTATGGCAATTAAAACCTGAGACCGTGGCAATATTGTCCTGAAGAAAAGCAATTCCCAGCTGGGGAGGCACAGCCAGGTTGGTTTGTCAGGCTGAAAACCAGGCAGTTTGTTTTGGTTTTTTGATCTGGGCACTTGATTCCAGATGCCTTTAGTTTATATTTGAGTCCCTTCTCCCCGAAAAAAAAACTCCAAAGGGATTTAAGGAAACAACCTGACGATAAGCAATGATGAAATCCATCCCAAAGGATCCCTGTGGATGGCTTGGTCTGGTAGCAGTTGGCATCCCAGCTGGAGGTTTGCAAGCCAGAGTTGCTCACTGTGAGTGGGGTTGTAAATTTGGGGCAGTTTCCTTGGATTTGAGTGATGGGAGAGGTTTGAGACTCAGATGGGAAACTCACAGCCCTGTCAAGGCCAAGTGTTTCCAGCCAAGAGTTTGGCATGTGTGGCTGAAGGGTCACAGAGGGATCTTTGCTCTTCTGCTGCAGGAAGGCAGGAAACTTTGGATATCCCATCTTGGAGATGAGGATTCAGCTTGTGCTCTTCTCTCATCCAAAGCACAGGGGGAAATATTCCCAACTGCTTTTGAAGGCTCTGCTTGAATCCTATTGATGCAACTCCAATCCCTTGGAAGACACTGAGCTCTCCCTCCTGACACCACCAGTTCCACTGGGAACAGCCAAATCCTTCCACATTCCCAAATTGTTCATGGACATGCTGCAGTGAGTTTTAAGGGGTTGCATGTTTTTCCTGCCTCCCCATTGAGTCTTTAAGGCCAGAAACGAGGTGGGATCGAAGGTTTGGGCTGGGAATACTCACCTTAAACTGGGAATATTCACCATGGGCTGGGAATATTCACCTTGAGCTGGGAATGCTCCCCTTGCAGGTGGGAAGGCTTTGAGGAGGAGCTGAGGGGCACTGTCCCCCCCTGTGTCACACGTAGAAACATCGAGCAGTTAGTAAAACAACACAACAATATTTACAAGTCTTGCTTAGCTCCTTGAGGAGAGGAGGAAAAAAATACACCTTCTGCCTTCAGGAAAGAGTTTGTGGAGGAATCCAGAGGTGAAGAAGAAGATGTACCTGGCACTGGTGCTGGGCACCAGCTCACCTTGCAGAAACCTCCTGATGCTCCAGGCAAGCAAGAGGTCAAAGCTGTGGCTTTGTTGGGGACATCTCCCAGGACCTTGGGGGCAGCTCACAGGGGAACAAGGTGCTCACCCACCCATGGTTGCTCTCCAGCATCACCCAGGAGTGAGTTGGGTGCTGGGCAAGGAGTTGATATGCCAAAAAAATTGCACTTTTAGCTCTGAGGGCTTGGAGGTGGTGAGTGGTGTCCTCTCCCTGGGGCTGTGGTGGGGTCACCCAAGGGGTGCACAGAGGGTGGGCAGCACCCACTGTGTGCCCAGAAAAAGGGGCAGGGGCATTGCTGGGCCACCCTTCACAGTGCTGGAGGAGAAGGAGCCCTTACAAACAGGGAGTTGGGACCTCAAGTGGGTCTCTGGGAGAGGAGGGACAGTGCAATCGTGACAAAGTGGCTTTGCCCATGGGTTGGTGCAGCATAAGGATGTCAGGGGAAAGATGAGCAGAGATTTTGTGGCATGTCCCCACTATGGACAGGCACTTCTTCAGCCCTTTAGCCCTTCAGTGTCCCCCATGGAGTGTGTCCATGGAACCTTCAGTGTCTCCTTCAGAGCTCCAGTGCTGGGGAAGTGGTGGCACCTCAATGTCTGGTCCTCAATTTTCAGGTGGTCCCAACTGCTCCTGACTGAGACCAACCACTGGCAGCTCTGTGGAGCATTTGGGGGGGCTGTGCCCCTCAAATTTCACAGTGTAGGTTGGGCTGCTGGAAGCCAAGTCCTTTCCCTCTGCCCACACCCCATAGCACAGTTCAGATCCCAAATCCTGGTACAGCAGCTCCAGGTCTTTCCAGCCCTGCCCTTCACCTGTGGTTTGGGGAAAG
>NW_008681472.1:1537-2757 GCF_000695815.1 Acanthisitta chloris | reverse complement strand
GGCATTGGCCTCTTGCCCCCCTGGGCAACTCTAAGGATGTTTGTCCTTTCCATGGGCTGTGCCCCCATGGGTGATGCCCAGAGCTGCAGGACTCTCTGTATCTTCATCCCTGACATCCTTCATGAGTAGAAAATGCATCATCTTCCCAGAGCTGCCACTGTGGTGGTCCAGGTTTGAGCTGGGCTGGATCCCTGTGTGGCTCCAGGGCTGGTTTCATCTGATGTATTCCCAAAGCCAAGGGCTCAGTGTACGCTGTAACCTCTGTGCTGGAACATTCCTGCCTGTGATCAGGTGGTGGAAACCCTGGCCCTTGTGCTTTGGCTCCTACAGGAATGAGCCCTGGCCCGAGGTTGCCTCATCCCTGTCTTCTCCCTCCGTCCACGTGGATGCTATTGATATGCCACCCAGTTCTCACTGTAGCTCTCAGTTGCGTCTCAGTCAGTGTTTGATGAGCTCTGTGAGGAACTGGGTGCAAGTCCCAGGCCCTTGGTGAACAGGGGGTTGGACTACAAATCCTACTGTCCCTCTGAACCTTAAATCCTCGGGTTTGGCCTCCGTGTATTTCCCTGCAGAACTGGAGGTTTGTCTGCAAGGCTGTGGCAAAGGGAGTCAGAAAGGAAAAGACTGGGGTGTGGTGAGGGGTTTGGTTCATTGCCAACCAGCTGGAAGTAGATGTGGGTGTTGGATCAAACCCACCCGAGTGGGATTTTTGCCTTGGCCCCACCGAGCTCCGTCCTGGGACGTGGTGGAGCCTGTGCCTCCCCTGCCCTGGGAGCTGGAAGCAGAGGCTTGGGACAGCCCTCTGTATCCATGAAAGCTCTGTGGGGTTTGAAGGTCACTCGTTCACACAGTGAGTTCAGCTGCTGTTGGTTGCAGTCTGGGGTTTGCTCTCTCCACCACATCCAGCATCGGCTCCGAGCGCAGGCCCTAAAATAGCTCCAGTTGACTTTGGGGTGGTCCAAGTGCAAACCTTGGGGTTTTTCCAGCTTTCCAGTTGTTTGTTTAGAGCAAACCAAACAAAAAACCCTCGAGCTGGTTTTGCACCCTCTGGAGGTGCTGGAGGGGGAGATCCCCGTGGATCTCGCCCAGCGTTGGTGCCAGTCCTCGTGTCCCTGTCTCCAGCTCCGAGCGCTGCCCTGGGACGTCCCAGAGCCTTCTAACTGTTGTCACTTGTTTCCTTGCAGACCCCTGTAAAAGAGCCCAACAGTGAAAATGTAGAT
>NW_008681472.1:0-1477 GCF_000695815.1 Acanthisitta chloris | reverse complement strand
TTCTCGTCCCTCACCAATCGCCATCCACCGCCCCTCTTTTCTCGCTGCGAAACAAACCACTCTGCCCGTTTTTTAACCTTAAACCGATGTTCTGTTCCTCATCTTAACGAGCTCCTGCCTCTCCCCTTGGTTTTCCGGCTAGGACAGCTTTGCCTACTCCGACTTTCTCCACCACATGTATAGGAAATTCATCGCCGTGACTTCATTTTCCATGTTCCCGCTCAACTCACCACACGTTTGGGTTGTATGATAGTCCTGTCCCTCCTGCCATTAAACCCTAGAGCAAATCATACTCGACTTTCTTCTGCAAATTGTATAAGAATAAAAGTTAGAATTAACAATTGATTTTGTACGACAGTGGAATTTTCTGTCACGGATCATGTGCTCGAGTCACCGTAAGTCCCTAGATGCATCAGCAAGAGCCAGGAAACACTCATTTCCGCCTCGTGTCCGTGAGTGGGTTCTTTGTCCTGTGCCTTATGTGGAAAAAGGAACTTTGCTTTTCGGTTTTCTTTTCTTCATCTCTGGTGGAAGCATGTGCAGGAGACATCCCATCCCCACGTGACCTTCGGCCCCGACCTCTGTAGTGGTTGTCCCCGTCCCCGTCGTGCGTTGCGTCGAGGACAGAGGGTGGTGCAGAGCAGCGAGCAGAGCCGAGTGACCGCGGTGTGTCCCCAGCTCTCCCGGTGCCGTCTCTGCTCCTCGCTTGGCTCGTTCCTCGGTTCTTTTTTTGCCTGCATGCCGCTTTGATTTGCGTTTCTCCCGGTGTGACGTGTTGAAGGAAAGGACGGCAACGCCGCGGCTTTGCCAAGAGCCTAATCCAAAGCACTGACGTAGCTCCCGAGGTGAAGATGTTGGTACCTACTAACCCCTAGCCATGTCCGTCACTAGTGGTTCCTGTCCCCGCATAGCCCTGGGGTTCCCTATGGAAGAGTTACTTGCATGCACTAGTTTCTATGGAGGGTGATGTGGTTGTCTACTTTCTGTGTATGAGTATAACATGCGATTCCCGAGCTGACAGCAGTCATTAACACGAGCTCAGAGTCCTCCGTCAGCCGCCCGGGACAGAGCACAAGGAAACAAACTTGGACGCGCTCCCTCCCGGCGAGGCCTGCGCCGAGCGCAGCGCTGGCTCGGCCTCACTCTGATCTCTGGGCAGTCCCAGAGGGTGATCCCGTGGGTGATCCCATGAGTGATCCCGTTACCACGAGCTCAGAGTCCTCCGTCAGCCGCCCGGGACAGAGCACAAGGAAACAAACTTGGACGCGCTCCCTCCCGGCGAGGCCTGCGCCGAGCGCAGCGCTGGCTCGGCCTCACTCTGATCTCTGGGCAATCCCAGAGGGTGATCCTGTGGGTGATCCCGGAGGGTGATCCTGTGGGTGATCCCAGAGGGTGATCCCGTGGCTGATCCCAGTGGCTGATCCCAGCAGGTGATCCCATGAGTGATCCTGTGGCTGATCCCAGCAGGTGATCCCAT
>NW_008681471.1:62782-63097 GCF_000695815.1 Acanthisitta chloris | reverse complement strand
ATCCTCCCGAGGGTTTGGGATGCTGTGGGCTGGGCTCGGGGCATCCTGCCCAGAGGTGCTGGTGCTGTGCTTGGTGCATCGTCCCAGGGAGCTGGGAGACTCCTGCGCATCCACCCGTGTTTCCTGCACTGGGGATCAGCTTCAACAGCTCCTATCCTCCCGAGGGTTTGGGATGCTGTGGGCTGGGCTCGGGGCATCCTGCCCAGAGGTGCTGGTGCTGTGCTTGGTGCATCGTCCCAGGGAGCTGGGAGACTCCTGCGCATCCACCCGTGTTTCCTGCACTGGGGATCAGCTTCAACAGCTCCTACATCGGCA
>NW_008681471.1:40175-62743 GCF_000695815.1 Acanthisitta chloris | reverse complement strand
CTGGGGGGCTCAGGTGTCCCAGGAGCAGCACCTGCTTCTGCAGGGCTTCCAGAACGTGCCTCGTACCCAGCAAACCTCCAGCTGGCAGAGCTGGCTGGTGCTCAGGGTACAGCTAGCAGCTACAAAATCTTGGGTCTGGGGTTTGTTGTTGTCCCCCCAAGCCATGCTGGCTGCAGTAATACCTTGGAGTCCCCTCCTCCCCCTTGGCTGTAAAATGCCCACAAACATCCCCTACCTGGCAGCACCACTTAAAAAGCACTTGCTGCCTCGGGAGGAGGCAGAGAGTTCTGTGTGTTTGTAGCGTGATGAACCACTCCTATAACACCAGTGCTCGAGGGGACACCTACCCATGGCCATACCTGTTTGGGTGTTCATCTGTGTGGAAAATGCAGCCTCTTCCCTGGCTAACACTAGGGTTGGCTCACAGACACCATTTAGTCTGTCTAGACAAATATGATGAAGAGCAAAGTGCCTGGAGCTGTGAGTGATTAGAGCTCGGGTATCTCTGCAGTGCTACGTTTGGTGTACAGCTCTGATAGATGCTGCTTGGTGCTTTTGGGTCTTTGGTTAGCACGTACACAGCAAACAGCCATGGATTGTGGGGGTGTGTTCCGTGTACGAGCGAGGGAAGAACACAGCTACTTCTTCATCACATGTGCCTGGGAGAGGCATCACAGTTTAACCAGACTAAAATGAAGAGAAAGCACTGAAAATGATGAATAAATGGGTAAGGAGAGGGAGGAGAGGGAAAGACATATACTGTCAGCTTACTTCATGGAGAAGTCCATGAATGTTTGTGTGACACTTAGAGAGCCTCAAATAGTAAGCACTGGAAAAAAGGGTAGCACTATGCACGAGCATAGAATAAATAAAATCCTTAGAACAGGAGACTGAAACTAGGGATAATGTATGTCCTCGATACATATTAAAATGGAGAACAGCATATTGAGAGCAGGCTTTAACATAAAATCAAGGGCAAAGTGGATGTGGATGTGTTCTTAAATACTTCAGAACACTTAAATCAGAATATTTAAATAAGGACAAATGGAAGGCTCTGTCTCCATCTTAGGTGTCTAATGACCTTTATAAATCTAGTTTTTCACCCTGCAAACCTTTTTTGCATATAGCTGAGTCCATCTGACTTGTCCAACAGTCCAAGTAAATTAATGAGGAAGATTGATGTGAGGACAAACTTCCAGGACTGAGCCTTGAGGCAATAAAATATCAGTCACAATTCCAACAGGACAGGTAGATTCTCCTCCCAGTAAATGCATGCATGATCCCCCGAAGGTTTCCACAGCACCAGAAATGACTCTTTCTGAGAGAGACCACACAAAGCATCTGTTTCAAAGGCACAAACATATTCTAGAGACATTGCACATAAAATATTATTGGGAGCTGGCAGAATGTAAGGCCAGAAGGCTTTATCTAACTTTATGGTCTGGAACACACACAGACCTGATTTGGTGTTTTGTGGCTGTTTAATGTGAAGTGAACAGAAGATGCTCCAGTTCTGAGTGGGTACAAGCACAGGGCTGAGCAGGTCCAGACTGTATTTTCTCCATGAGCAGAGGAGATCAATTCTGACAAGTGCTGAGCATCTCACAATTCCCCCCATGTCAGGTCTGAACTTGGCCAAACAGATTTGGTCAGACTCCAGCAGCTGAGCTTACTGGGCTGGCAAAGCCTGGCTCTGTGAAGGATCTGTGTGGAGCTCCTCAAGGAAGGGACTGGACCAGTCAGAATTTTATTTGGACCAGAGCTTCTCAGTCAAGAAAAATCTCTTCCTATGTAGGTCAACAAATAAATTGAGAAAATTGCTTTCAGGCTGTCACTGGTGCAACAGTGGGAAGCACTGGGAAGGAGAGGCTGATCCTAGAGCAGCAGTAGCAGACACCAACTGCAAAGCTCAGGGAAAGAACTATTAAGCAACTAGGGCATGTGTTGATAATCAGTTATCACTTGTTATGTTTGCTCTGGGCTTTTCATTTCTGTTGACTGGCTATGAATTTTCTGCACTATCACTGCTTGTTTACAGTACAGCACCTAACCAAGGCAATTAATCAGTTTTAAGAGACTGCTAATGTCCCTCTGACGTCTGAAGAGCCCAGTTAAGCCAGTTTGCCTCCCTCCAAATACTTCACAAGAGCTGGGAGGGGAAGGAACAGAGGGAATCTCCTGTGCAGCTGCAGCGTGCAGTGCCTTGGGAGAGTCAGAGCTAGAAATGACTTACAAACTGATTTATACAATAACTTTAGAATGAGCAGCTTAAGCAAATGATACACATATTTACATTAAAAAATACAATCTGTACAACATTAGGGCCAAATTCCATACCAGAGCAAATAAATGCGTTCTGGATTGAGTGCCTTTCTCTGGACCTGCACAAGATAGAATTTCTGTACACAAGACCATTTCTGTCTTGTCAGAACATCCCAAATGAACTTGCACTGTATGATCTTGCCTTGGCCTCTGAGATTTACCCTGTTACTGTCAGCCCCAGGCACATCTATCCAAGAAAGCAATGTCAATATATTAGAGACTAAATGACATATCTGTGAATTACAAAAAGAATAATTCATGGGTAATTTTCAATTACAGAGAATAATTTATACATGTCTGATTTGCAAAGAGAATAATTTATGAGTAACCTGAATTGCACATAAAGGACATTAACAGGTTAGTGTGGGAAAGGGAACCTAGTGACTGCTCAGCTGTCATGTGATGAGCCTGGATTTTGGGGCATTTCTTGTGAAAACACTCACGATGAAAAAAGCAAATTGCTGTCAAATTCCATAGTAAACAGATTTGTGTAATACTCCCAACCTGAGCTGAAGCCTCTGTGTGGTACTGAAAGCCAAGCATAGGAGTTGTTCTTGAAGCTCCTGCCCCACACAAGCAGAAAGGGCACAACTGGGGTCCAACAGCATAATCATTGGAAGAGGCTGTTCCCAGCAGCAGACAAGGAGCCAAGAACAAAAACCTTTGGGTTATGTGTGTCTCCACTGCACTGTGTGGATGTCATGATGAACAATGAATAAGCGAAAAAAAGAGGAGGATCTCCATAGACTGTGTGAGGATTCCCAGCACAGGCTGCTCCCTCCCTGCTCTGCTGGGAGCCTGTGGATGCCAGAACACAAGCACGAGTTTCATACTGCACAGATGGACATTCATCATGGAATCATTAAGGTTGGAAAAGACCTCCAAGATTATCAAGTCCAACCTTCATGGACTTCATATGATCCAACACAGGTGCTCCTTGCTTGGAAAAAATTACAATGATAGCAATGGGAATAGATGTGGTGTCTGCACTTGCAGCAGATCTTTATATCATCATTTTGCTTAAAGCATTTCCTCAGGTGCAACTATTGGCCTTTTAAATAAGAGTTACTTTCTCCTCCTCAGGACTTGCTAGTCAGGTCCCACAGCTTGTCATGGAACAAGGGGCCACATTAGCTGCTTTTTACTTTAAAGGTCTCCTTCCTAGAGACCTGAAGGGCAGAAGGATGCATTGGTACTTGCACTTCTTCATCCCAGCTGAGGGGGGGAAAATATCCAAGCTAAAGTGCCATTCCCTCCTGAAGCACTGCACCAGGGAGTTACACCATGCACCTCAACACAAGAGCTGAAAATTACAGAGCTCTGTTGCATTACTTCAGGCAATGAAACACCATATCCATATATACATATTAGATCAAGCACAAATAACATCTACTATAGTTAATGTTGTAAAGCAGCTTATTTTTGCAAGCACTAAAGTTTTCCATAAAAATTTTCCGAAGCATTAATTTTCTGCAGTGAAATATTTTAGAAAAGCTTGTTAAAGAGTAATTGTGTTGGATTTGAAGAGTGGAATGGGTTGCTGTTATTCTATCAGAAGCAAACCCAGACTTTCCAGGAGAAGGAGGGACACATCAACTCCAGACTGAATTCCTGCAAGTGAATTCTGGTGCTTGAGCTTTCAAGCCACTAAAGTGTCATCGTAGGCATTCTTGGGCATGGTGGACATCACAAAACACTCATGGCCATAGCTGGGACTGTCTGGGGCTGGGTGAATGTCCCCTTTTAGGAAGCCTTGGGAAACAATGTATATGCCATAGCTTTGGGCCCACACTATATTCCATGAAGAGACCCTGAGGGGAACACATGCTGCGAGACTGTGCACTCATTGTATGCTGTTACATACATCCACTCTTTGCTGCTTCCCATTTAGAAGAGAAAAATCCATTCATTTTCTGACCAGCTCCCCCTCCCCAGACCCACACTCCAGTCACTGCCCAAAATGCTAATGAAATCTGCTTGTGCCTCCAGAAACCTCCTTTGACATGATCAGTCCCAACCTGGACCAAGTGCAAAGTCTCTTCTTCACTTCCCTGGGAGCACTGGGCAGGCAACAGCTCACAGAATCCCAGTGAAAGTTCTGCATATGACCAAGAAAATGATACTTGGATTTTAAGTTTGTGTAGAACAAGGCTGGATAAAGCCTTGAGCAACCTGTTTTGGTGGGAGGTGTCCCTGCCTAGGGCAGGGGGTTGGAACTAGGTGATCTATAAGGTCCATTGCAACCCCTTAACATTCTATGATTCTATGAGAAGTGAAATCTTGGCCCTAGGAAAACACAAATCTTCACCACAGCCCAAGGCAAAACTCCTGATGACCTGGTGGGGTCAGACTCTCACTTCATCCTCCTAACTCTGGAAGTAAGTCAGAAGTGTAGAGAATTGGGTGACATAGCACAGAATAACCTCACAGGAACTAGTGTTGTTTGCTCCCTGCAAAAACCAGCGGAAGCAATTTGGACATTTTTTGGGCAGCAAGAAGAGGCAGCTGAGAAGGCATCACAGATTTTATATCTAACCTTTCCCTGGATTAGGGCCCTCGTACCCCTTCAGATCCCCCTGTGCCATCTGCTGTCAGCCTTTAATACAAGTGAAATACAAAGTTAGCAGAAATGAAAGAAAACTGCTTACCTACTCCCTCTCTATGCTACATACCCTTAGAGACAAGAAGATCACACAAAACAAGTCCTTTTAAGGACTGCTAATATATACACATCTCTTCCCAAGGGTTGGATGTGAAAGAATTCAGTATTAATTTTAATGGGCTGCCACCTTCCTCTGATGGTGCAAACCATCTCTGCAGAACTGAGGAAAGACTTTGGCTCATGTTGGTACTATTTTTTTTTTAATATTGAATTTGCTTAATTATATTGCTGTCCTCCAGGGCCACTGAATGTCGCTCACCTCGCAGAGCTAGGCTGCAGACCTACTTAAATTATAGGCTTAACCAGTTCCTCCTTGAAATATTTAATCTATTTTTTTTTCTGTGATTGAATATAGCAGTGATGATCAGCAGCTGATGCATTTGCTTATCCACCCAGAAAGCTTGTCTGGCTCCTTTTAAGTTACCATTAACTTGCCAAGTGGAAGGTAACACTCCTAAAACCCCTTTGTTTTTGTTCATATATACCCTGTATTTTTCATTCTGTTGTGTACAGGTGGAGCACTTACCTGTGGTAGGCAACTTTGCCCAAAGTACTGCTCCAAAATACTCCAATTCGACTTGGCATGATCTCCTTACAAAATAATTAACGTCTTTGGAAAAATCCAGACACAGGTTAGCCATAGGGGTTATGCTTTGTTTCCTCTTTTCCTTCCCTTTCCCCAAGATGTCAGCTGGAATTTCCATAAGTGCCCAAAGTGCAGTGGGAAATAGGTGCTTGACTCCTGCAGTTTTGGAGAACGTTGGCCTTGGAAAGGACCCCGGAGAGGATATTTCTGGGATGCTCTGAATTAATTTCTTTGTGCTGCAGGCTTTCATTTGCTCTTTATTTACTACTTTACATCATCCCCAGCATTGCTGATGCTAACACGGTGTGGCATGAGCTATTCCTGATGTGACACGATGGCACTGGGCCCATATGTATCTTGCTAGAGAGGCAATGCCAGCACACACACGTCTCATGTACCAAGTCTCACCTGCGGCAGGGCAAACCTTCCCAAATCCTGCAGCCTGACAACAGCACCATGAGCCAGAAGATGCTCTGGGTTAACACCTAAGATTAAAAGCTGTAAGAGGAAATTGTCAACAGCAAAGTGCTGCTTTCACTGGTGCCAGGTAAGTCAGAAGTTTAGGCTTCTGACAGATAGATAAAGACCAAGATTCACCTCTTCATTCCTGCCTCGGACCTGAGAGCCCTGAGGAGTTTGGTAGGTTGTGACTAGATGATCTGTAAGGTCCATTCCAATCCCTAAAATTCTATGATTCTATGAACTGGAGGGTAAAAACCCAATGCTCAAGACAAGGTGACAAGGAAGGGTTTCTAAGGAAAGATCTTCTATGAGTGAGTGTGGTTTATCCCAAGCAAAAAGGAGCACCACCTTTCCACATCCTACGAGGTCCAGTGCAACCAGTTGCACAGCACCCAGAGCTATTTCCCATCTTACTGAGGCTTCAGGATAGAGCATCAAAAAACCCCAAACCAATCAAACCCTCTGACTTACTCCAGACATCCTGCAGCGTTTTGGGGCTGTGTATTCTTGAGCACCATCTACTGGTACACAGTCCATGAACACACATGGATGGAGAGAACCCTGGTACAGCTACTCCCACGTCAAAGCTTATGGCTCGAGGCCAGCACAGTGTACAGCATTTATAAGCTCCCAGTCAAACCTCAGAGCCGAGACACTGGGACAAACTGCTGTGAGAGCAAAGTGTGGGAAGGTTTCCAGGTCCCTCAAAAGGCCGTGTGCTGATGGTTGTGTCCCCTCCTGCAGGCAGTGCCACAGCTGGCAGGTCTCTCCGCGATGCTGCAGTGCAGACACGCGCAGGAGTTCAGCTTCGGGCCCCGCGCGCTGAAGGACGCGCTGATCTCCACCAACCCCGCGCTGCAGGAGCTCTATGCCAAGGCTTTCTCCAGGGCAGAGAAGCTGTTCCTCTCTGAAGCCTACAACCCCCAGAGAACTCTCTTCTGCACGCTGCTCATCCGCACAGCCTTCGACTGGCTCCTCAGCCACCCCGACGCCCCCGAGGACTTTGAGACGTTCTACCATGCCATGCTGAGGAGGAAGCAGAACTTCTACCGAAAGCACATTTACCTGCAGCCTATAGGTAATGTGGGCGGCTTCACTGAGCCACTTGGAAAGATACAGGAGGGAGGTGGGTGGTGCTGAACACTACTAACATCCTCCACGAAGGGCTAACTGGCAAAATGCAATTGCCATAGCAAAGTGTAATAGCAAAGGCTCTAAGATCCCCCCAGCCCAGAGTCACAAGCCATGATGACAACCATTGGTAGACCTGTCATGTAAATGGTATGTGTGCCCCTGGGTGAGACTTGCTATGCAAATACACATACATACATATATATATAACTAAATGTTAAACAATGCTGGAAAAAACAGCATTTCAGGACTCCATCCCTGATGGTTCATTAAAAACAGCCACCCATTCCCACATTAAACTTTCTGCACAGCTTAAATAGGAGACAACCTTCTTAGCACATCTGCTCTGCTAATGAGAGCACAGTAGTGCCTCAGGAAGAGCCCCCTCTTCTCCTCTATATCCATAACCATCTGCAGATGTCCACCACATCCCAGAGGAAGCACCTAACTCCATAAAGGACCAACCTGCCTCTTCCCCAGTGGCTGTGGCCAGTCCCACAAAACCCCTTCAGATCCTACAGCCCACCCTGCCTTTAAGGGACTGATAACAGAGCTTCTTTCCTCAGACTTGATCGAAGGGCCTGCTGGGCTCTCACTGCTGGACTCCCTGCAGAGCTGTGTCGAGTCCTTCTTCCTGGGTCTCCGTGTGAAGTGCCTTCCCTCCATCCCCATCTCTTCCATCCACTGCTGCTACCGCCACAGCCAGGACTCAGACAGGGTGCAGCTTCATGCAGGTAAGGACCTGGGAGCAGGGAGCCCATGAAGACACCAGTTTGGCACACGGGCACGAGTCCTCCCTTAGGAAATGCCTGAAACAGCCCTTCATGGCCTGAGCAGGGAGGGGATGAGGAAGGGAGTGAAAAGGGAGAAATCCTGTTCCCATGGAAAGTCCAGAGCTTTGATGCTGGAAACAGGAATAAAAAACAAAGTGACTTTCATCATATTTTCCTCTGCTGTTTGTATTTTGCAGTGCTATTATGTTTAGGTCCAGCTCTGCGAAGCGATCGCATCAGCTCCGCGGGAAGGCACTGTTGATTTGGTGTAGTCTGAGTTCTCCCATCTCTTGTCCAGAGCCAAAGTAAATGAGTGGCCTGGGCGGTGCAGAGGGGGAACTCACTGCCCTTTCATGTTAGGAAACTTGGGTTCAAGTGTCACAGCTCCCCAGGGGAATGGGTTTGCCAGCTGCCAAACTCGTGCTGAACAAACATCCCTCTGGAACGAGCTGTTTGCAGGTACCAAGGGCATCACGTGCTCAGCACAGACACAGAACTGCAGCCACATGGCTGCTCCAGCTCAGCTCTGAAATGCCTTTAGGGAAATTCTACTCCCAGGTGTTTATTTCTGTGGGTTAGTACTGAATTCACCAAAATCTCTGCTCTTAGCTCTGCTTTGTTTCAAACCCTGTGCTCAGCATCACTTCCAAAGTGAAGTCTGCTCCAGTTTGAGGGGTTAGGCTACACATGGCTATGGCTCCAGCAGCTCTGCCTGTCTGTGGCTTGGATTACATCCCACGAGCAGTAGAAATTCTGGCTCTTGAGTGCCTTCCAGGGATGCTTCATTATACAGCACATCTCTTTTGTATTTGTCCAGATGGGATCCTGAATTTCCTGAAGAACAACAAGCCCATGGATGCCCTGTGTGTCCTTGGACTCACTCTGCTGGACCTTTACCCATGTGAGACCTGGAGCTTCACATTCAGCAAATTCCTGCCAGGACAAGGTGGGATTGGTGTCCCATGATGATCTAGCACAGCACGTGAATAAGGCAGCACTGTACCAAAAAGCCTTTCCTGGGAGACTGGAATAGCCAGATCTTATCCTTAACATGTTATTCAATCCCTGGTAAGAGGAACAAGGTTTCCCCTAATTTAAAATTAGGGGAATCAGGGCTCCTGACCCAGACAGAGGTAACTGAGGTGCTACAAACCCTTTGGGGAAGTGGGTCTCATACATCCTGTGTGCTCCACTGGACTGTGCTACAACAGCTGCATTTTCAGGCTGCCTAAGGCGAGACAGTCCTAACTTGTACACACCTCTCTCCACAGAAGTGGGAGTCTGCAGCTTTGCCAGGTTTTCTGGAGATTTTCCCCAGGCTGGTTGTAGCAGCTTGAACCCACCCACCCAAAATGAAGAGGTGTGTGAAGCCAGCAAGGAAAGCAGAGACAGGACACTGCAGTTCAGTGCCCAGGAGATGGTCCAGTGCTGTAAGGTATGGATAGATGACAAAACTGCCTCAGCCAAGTTTGCTCATATATGTATATGCAGATGCCCTTAAAGCCCATTCATCTCCAGCACATCCTCTTCATGAGTGCTGTCCTGCCCCATCCCAGCACCTCCCCTGTGCCAGCCCTGCTTCTAGCGTTCCTCCCAAGGCTGGTGTGGAGCAGCCACACCAGAACCTTTGATGTCATTTCTCTTTGCTCCCCTGGCATTTGCTCAGGATTTTCTAGTCTGAAGTCTCTTCCTGTAGTAATTTCAAATGAGATTAGATGGCAATGGGAGGAGGAGGGGAATCCTCCATCCTCAGCCTTTCCACAGTTGCCAATTCCCAAGGCAGTCATGCTTGGCCAGCTGACTCCAGCTTAGTTTTTTTGCTTTGGCACAAATGCTAATAGCGTCTGTTTTGGAAGGACCCAGATCTGTTATTGCCAATTGCTTCTCACAGATTTCTCACACAGGCTGTGCTGCTCTTTTCAGACCCCAGTGGGACTGGAAAAAAAACCCCAAAACAACAAAAAACCCCCATAGACACCACACTGTCCCTGGGGAAGAGTGACAGCAGCACTGCCCCACAGCTCCAAACATGCTGTCTACACAGAGGCTTCCCACAGCTGCTTCTCCCACACCCACCCTTCCTTCTCCACAACACAAACATGGATGCTGGGGGAGCTGGGAAGAGAGAGCCTATCCTGGAGGATTAGCAGAGGATTGCCCAGGCTGAGCAACAAGTTGGTTAGACTGTGAGGGAGCCGGGAAAGTGGAACAGCAGAGACAGAGGAGGGGGCAGTGGAAGCAGGAAGGACCACATGCTGATTTTTGCTGCGATTTTTGCTTTCCTGAAAGGTGACCTGTCACGAGATCTGCCACCTGATGGGGCTGGGGACCTGTCGCTGGCTGCAGTGCATCATGCAGGGTGCACTGAGCCTGGAAGAAGCTCTGCTGAGGCCCCTGGAGCCATGTCCCATCTGCCTTCGGAAACTGCAGCACGTCGTGGGCTTCAAACTGATCGAGCGCTACAGGGTGAGACAGATCCCCAGCCCTTCCCGGAGCAAGGGGCAGAGCTGGGAGCAGGGAAGCTCCCCCAAACCACAGCATCAAACGTGCTGTAGCAGCATGTTGAGGGCAGGTGCTGGCAGTGAGAGGTGCTAAGGATGCAGCTCACACCTGAACACGGGCAATGTAGTCCTGAACAGGGGGTGTCGTGCACATGGGCTGTGACTAACACAGCACTTGGCACAAACTCCAGGGCTTTTGGCTCTTCACAAGGGGCAGTGCCACAGTCTGACCACATTTTGCTACTCTCAAAAATGATGTGGGCAGTGCAGGCAGATTGCAAGTGGGAGCAGCAGTGAGTGCAGCAATTCCACCCTGTGCCACCCTGGATTTCTGCCTCTCTCTGGCTGCTGGTAACAGGGGGGAAATACTAAGTGCATAGTTTCCTACAGTTTCTCTAAAGACACCAGAAAGAACCACAAACTATTACCCCCTAACAAGCAGAGGGTCCCAGACTCTCCTTTTCTTGTCCCTCCTCTCCCACCCATACAACTGCTAACACCACATTTAGGCAAATTAGGAGTAGTGCTAAGACACCCTTAGCTCTCGTAAGGGTTTTCCACCACTACTCAGTAAAAAGCAGGATTTAAAAAGCAGGATTCAGTAGCCAAATGGCTGGTGGAAGAGAAATAATGTCATGATTCTCACTCAGCACTCATCTTCTCCCTGGTTGTAATTCCTGCCTGACACACATCATGTTCAGAGGAAGGATTTTCCACGGCTGCCTATTTTCAAGTCTGTGGGTTGGAGTTGTAACAAGATACATGCAGAATGAGAAAGGGGAAGCCTCTAGCTTCATTCAGCTTGGAATCAGACACACAGAAGCATGGCAAAGGATGTGGGAAAAAACACATTTGTGTGGTTTTGCTACTTGCCTACACTGCACTCAGACCCTTCTCTGACTCTGTGGCTGCTTCGTCCCTGTTTCTGTCTGAGAGGTGTCTAAATTGCCCAGACTACCAGAGGAATAAATTCTGCTGTATTTAAACACCCATCCTGACAGCATCCAACTATGCTTCCTAGAAGAGAGCTGCCACTTCCATTAAGCTTTTCTAGAAACAGTTTTGCCTTTACACCTGCAGCAACGTGTAATTGGCTCAGCTTCCCCCGGAGAGAGCAAACACAAACCTGAAGGAAGGATACACTTGCCAAATGCCACATCTGCTTCCTTGACAAAGCAAAGCTCAGCTAGATACAGTACAAGCTGCTATAAGAGAGTTGTGATAATCTCTCTAAGAGGCTTTGCTGTAACGTTGAAAGGAAATATAAATGCCAGAGATGAATTAAATAGTTAAGGAACATGACAGAAGAGAGCAGAAAGCATTTGGAGACAATATCAGATAGCAAAGTTAACTTGCCAAGCACGTTAAGTGCAAGTCTGAAGTCACATTTCCTTTTGGAAAACTATCACAGATCCCACCTGCCACATGACAGCCCCAGACACTCATCATAACTCCAGGAAATGCCAAACCCAAAGCTGTGCCTCACAGCAGCAGGTAATGCTGCTGAAGGCTGTGACTGAGACATAGTTCCAAGAAGAGGAGTATGTGGGCAGGAAACCAGTCCTTATGCAGGAGAAGGAGCTCCCCCATTTATTTATCTGAGTTGCACTCAGAAACACACTCCATTTTTTCATCACAGCTGCTTATTCCAGCATGAGTCATCTTGAAAACTGAAAGCAAATTAATTCTCCTGGTGTTTCCCCACCACAACCAACATTTCCACCTGAGAACCTCCTCATCCCAGGCTGTTCTGCATGTGGCACCTGGATGAGTTTGCAGTGGCCACACACACACACAGATAACAGGTCTCATTCTTGGTGGCATCCACTTCAAATACTCTTGCCTGCAGGTGAGCAAAACCCACACAGAGGTTATCCCTTTCCAGTTAAACAGGAGAACACAGAAAGAGGCTGTTCAAACCAATAAACCACCCACAGGATGAGAGACTGAACAGATTTCATGGCTTTGGTAGTGATCTTGAGTAGATCATCATCTTTTGCCTTGCACAATCCATATGTACTCTTTGAACATCCTCATACCCACAGCTTTTCCTTTACTTGGGAATTGGACTGAGTAGCAGTTGTGAATCCTTCCCAGATTCACTACTTCTGGGAGTTTGAAGAGACACAAAACCATGGGCTGCTTGAGCTTTACAGTATCTTATCTGTCCCCTCCCCTAGTCCAGCTCCCACTGCAGCTTCTGGCGCCGCCTTTGTTTTATAAACCCAGAGGGAGGGAAGGGCCATTGGAGGTGGGATGAGGCAGGAGAAAAGTTGTCCCTTTACAATTTTTCTTGTCCCAGAGGGAGGGGGCAGGGTGGATTAACTAAGCTGAAAGAGTCCATTTTATTCCTGTACGAAATTCTTCCCCGAGGCTTCATGCACAGACTGAAATGAGAACCAGGGCTGATTTCTCCCACCCACTCAATTTGAGCTCTTTATCCTTTCTGTCACTTGCCTGAAGAGACAGCAATAGAGGAGGGGAGGGGGAGGGAGCAGCAGGGCACTGCAGGAGAAGAAAGCTCTGCAGGGCTGGGAATCTCCTGCTGCTCCTCAAACGCTGCAGCTCACCCTGAGCTGAGCCTGGGCAGACCCAGCACAGTGCCCAGTGCACCAGGGGTGACAGCCCAGGCTGACACTGCCACCACTGTTCCCTAGGGCAATCAAGGGCTTTGCAAAGGTGTCAGCTGGGAACTGCAGAAAGTAAAGATGAAAAAATAGGCCACAGGGGTGTGAAAAAGCTGAAAAACACACAAAAGAACCCAACGCAGTCAGCAAAGCAGACAAGGAGATCACCTTTTATTCAGCAGTGACTGGAGTACTCCAATTCATTCCCCAAAGCATAAGAAATAAATGTGCCAAGAGCAACCTGTTATACACCTCATTGTAGCATTTAATATTTAAAAAGGAATTGTCTCAGACATTTTCCTTTCGTTAATTCTTTCCTAAAGCTCAGCCTTTCCACTTGTGCATTTCAGCTTGAGGGGAAGAGCTATTCTTAGGAATAAAATGCACATTACCACATGAGTTAACAACATGATGAAACAAGATAGTTTACCATTATCTCAGGAGCTTTGAAAATGACACACCTTCCTCTGGAGAGGCACTGGTTTGGCTCTGGTGGAGATCACATCCACACAGCAGGGAGGGATTTGGTGCAGTTTTCTCTTACCATCTTCAACAATTGGGCAGATACAGTCCACATGTGATGGGAGGCAGCTCTGACACAGACACTGACTCCAAGAAAATGCACCAGGAGAAAGCCCCTGCTCTGTAGGGTCACCATGAGTTGTCTGAACCCATCCTCTGGCAGAGAGCACTGTGGTGGTGCTAGCCATAGAATCATAGAATTTAGGGGTTGGAATGGACCCTACAGATCATCTAGTCCCAACCCCTGCCATGGGCAGAGACAGCTCCTCATTAGATCAGGTTGCTCAAGGTCTCATCCAGCCTGGCCTTGAACACTGCCAGGGTCAGAATAGGCTTATCTGACAAACACTGGGAAAGGTGTAACTGGTCTCTCTCCTTCTCTATAATGAAACCTTTTTCCTTTCATCACAGAAGCTCTACGCTTGGACGCAGACTGTACTGTCCACGTGGCCGAGAAAAGAGTCAGCAGACCTATCTGCCTCAGAGGACATTCTTCCATACAGCTCCGACTCTGGGATGTGCTGTGAGAATGACTCTGAGGCTGTGACATCCCTGTCCGAGCCACTGACACCAGACACGTGCAGCCAAGGCCTCTCCATCGGCCAGGAGCTGGAGCAGGATGAGCAGTCGTGCTCCCTGGCAGAAGCACAGAGCCAGCCCCAGCTCGCTGGGCCCACCAAGTCCACAGACACCATCAAAGATTACGAGCTGTGGCTGGAGATGTGCATCGCTGCCCTAGAGAGGAATGTCTCCGAGGAGGAACTGGCTCAAGTAGACGAGACCGTGGATGCCCTGGCTAAGTGGGAAATGTTTACAGGACAACTGCCTGCCATGAGGAAGGACCTGCCCTTTGCTAGGGACAACACTGGGCTGCGCAAAGTTCTTGGAGACAAATTTTCCTCTTTGCGGAGGAAACTGAGTTCCAGAAAACTGTCCAAAGGGGAATCGTCCCCTCATCGTTGGCGGTGGGAGGACAACTAGGCTGGGTCTGCCTTGGGTCAGGCCAGCTGTGCTCCCACAGCTTTGGGTATGTTACTGCCCTCCTGACAACCTTCCTCACCCCACGTTGTTGCTGTCAGACAGAAGCAGCAACTCCCCACAGGAATAAAAGGTGGTTTGTTTTTGGAGATTGCTAACATAGTTGTGATGTGATCAGTTCTTTTCTAAGGGTTTTTCCTGTGCTGATCTAAGCAACAACACTACCCCAAAACCACAAGAAGTCCTATGTAGGTGATTCTATTTTCTTGCCATACTTCATTTAGCCTGAAGTTGGCCAGGAAGAGGTCAGCCAGGTCCACAGTAAACACTGAACATGCTCACACAGAAGCTTGGGCCATCTGAACAAACAGATGCAAATTAAACCAGGGCAGCTCTCCCACACGCAGAGTTCTCCTCCGCTTAGCACTGCAGTTCAAGGCACAGACGATATTTCTCCCTCTCCTCTCCTCCCACACCAAACCTTCACCTCTGCTCTGGTCACTGCCCCATCAGCTGGAGGTTGCACAGGAGCACAGCTGAGGCTGATGGACTCTCACTAAGTTGGGGGAGAGGAGGAGGAAGACAGGCACAGAGTCAGTGAGAAAAGCAGCAAGATCCCTGGCAGCTGCCACAAAGAACAGCGTTAGTGTGACGACTGTCTTTTGGCCAACCCTCAAGGGGATCTCCAGAGCTGCTTCAGTTCAAACAAAGCCAGGCTTGGAGCGTGAGCTGGAACTACTCACATCCTCTGTAGACTGGCACAGGAGAGCAAACCTTTGGAAACAGTCACACGCTCATTGATTATTAACTTACAAGGGAAAACTACACATGCATTCCTCTCTTTCTGCCTGGCCCTTCCCGCTTCTCTGCTCCGTAAGTCACCCACTGAGCAGGAACGGGTGCTGTGCTGGCACCAGGAGCTGCAGAGCCTTCCCCTGGGGCACGCTGTTCCTCTCTGGCTATTTATAGCCACAGCTCAAGAGGCTGATGGAGTTTTTGCCCTGTAACCACAGCATGCCAGGGAAAGGCTGACCCTCTCCATCCCCAGTTCTCCCAGCCCTTAGCACTGATAAGGCTCCCACAGCTCCCAGCTACGTGGCTGTGCTTCAGAAGGCTCTTGTCTAAAAATATCAGCAGGTAGGACTGGGTCCAGTGCAGCTGGAGAAGGGAGATGATATTTCCCTGCGAGGAACTAATGGCTTTGGTTTTCCTGAGCACTTGCCCTATGCACTCTGAGGGCCTCCAACCACGCAGTAATGCTGCAATGCGATTTTGGAGCAGGAAGCAAGAGGAGCACTGGAAGACATCCGAGAAACACTTGAGATTTACACACGCAGGTGAGTAGAAAAGATGAGCTTGTAATAAATTCAGCTGCATTCCGGAAACACAAGCGCTTCACATCCGCATGATTCATACAGGGAGAGAAAGGGAGTTTGACTTTGGGACTGATGACGGCAATTCCTGGAAGCATTTTTCCAGGCTGTGTGCCTGGCCCAGGCGCAGGCGTGGAGCAGCAGGGCCGCTGATGCCGCCCTCTCCTGGCAGCCACAAAGGTGATGGGATGCTCATCCAAGACATTCTTCCCAGCAGCAGCGATTTTCCAAACAAATCCTGTGCGAACTACAACTCCATGTACTGCCCCACACTTGCTCAGTTGTTGCCGTAACAGATTGACTATTTAAAGCAAGAGAATACTTTCTGTTCAGCTCTGTTTGCTCTCACTTGATTCCATACTGAGTTATTCAGATAAACTTCAGTAACTTTCCAGAAAAGGGCCATAAACTCAGGATGACAACATTGCCTAAGGAAAAGGGACAGCTTTCTATCATAGAAATCCAAAGACAGAGGAACAGGGTGGCCCAGAAACTGAGGCCAAAGTCACAGATGGGAAATTCCCTATGACACTTATAGACTGATGTTGGTTCTGTTTTAAGAGCAGGAATTTCTGCTGAAGAGCCATTACTTACCAATGACAGGTATTTTTTTACACCATTACTGACAGAACCCCCACTTACCTGCTCAGCTCGTCCAGAAGCACTCCAGGAACAAAGCAAATGAGCATGGCAACCCAGAGCTTCACCAGCTCACCTGGGCAGCTCAGCAGGGCCCACAGGTGAGAGGCAACTTGGCAGTGAAAGGCAGAAAGTGGCTGAAAACATTTTTAAATCCTGCTGCAAGAGAGGGTCCCTGCAATATTACACTGTATGGCCATGCAAAGACATTCCTGTGGAGGTGGCTACTCTTCACACCAGCAAAGGTTTCCAGCACTGGGTCTTTAAGCAGTACTTTGCACCTGGACTACACAACCTACACCAGTGTAAGAACTGGCGGTCACAGAAGTTGACTGGTCAAGGTTACACAGAAAATGAAGGTTATAATCACAACTAGAGCACAAAGGCACAATTCCTACTCTTCTCTGCATGTACCAGAGTTGCAGAGGAAAACAGCTGACAGAGGAGTAAGTAGTAAAACAATTTGAAGATAAGCCCCTAAATAAGATTCTCTGCATTTTAAGCAGCAGGTTTCTGGGGAGATACTTGGGAAGGTGTGGGAACAATAGCATAACTTGCAGCTAATAAGCTGCTGAGTAAGCTGTGGAACAGAAATACAGATGAGATAATTAGGAGCCACTTGAGAAGGTCAAGCTGTGGATCAACCATCAGCAAGAAGGAATAGGCAATCTGTATATAAATGCACACCCAGAAGTCAGTTGCATCTCAGCAGCCAAGATCAGAGTTGTGTATAAAAGGTTCAGGAGTGAAGTTTAACTGCATAGCAGGCAGTGGGCAGGAGACCTGCTGGGTGCTCATTTGCAGCACTTCAGCCACAGTCAGGTGAGCCTTCAGTGGGAAGAGAGGCAGGGAAAGGAACTGGGCACTCAGATGGGAAGGGACAGCAGGTCCCACAGGGAAACAGTACCAGCAGCTGCCACACAGCTCCCTGGGTGCAGCCCCTGGAAGGCAGTGCTGGTGTGTTTCTCTGCCTGTGATGTATGGGTGCCTTGTTATGACAGGCAGATGATCTAGAATCCTGCATTCAGATCCCCCAACAGAACCAGGTACCTCCTTCCTAAAGCTGCTGTGAGCTTTCAGGTAACAATCCCTAAGCAATGGCACAACACGGGTTCATGTTAGACTCCTCTGGCTGAGAATATCTCCCACACCATCCTGTGGCTACCTAGAGCATCCTCCACCATCAAAGCAGCTCAGTCACACCCTTTCTGCCCCAAGCTCAAGGATACTCATTTTGAAGCGACTGCTAAAGTCTGTAATCCTGAACAGAGCAGAAAACACAGTCTTTTAATAGCTTTACGAGCTCATAAAGACAAATATCTTCTCCCAAGAATAAACAGGCAGAACATTCCGCTCCTACTCTGAAAACAAGAACGTGCTGTAATTGAAGGGAGCAGGAGTGCAGTGCAACTGTCCAGGGGGAAAAAAAATAATGAATCAACCACCCCCCACCCAGACTCTTTGGTAGTTCAGGGTGAAATTGCCTACAGCAGCTTGCAAAGGTGGGAGAGGAGAAACCAGCAATTCCCATAGACATTTCATTAGCAGCACGCAGCACTCTGTGATTTCACAGTGGCTGTGACCACCTCCCTCCCCTAAAAACAGTACTTTTCACTGTGCAAAATTGAGACTTCAGCTGTGCAAAATTGAGGCCTTAAAGGAAAGCTACTTTTGGTAAAAATCCCTGAATACTCTTCCTAATAACTCTTCCTCCCTTAATGCCATGCAGCTTCCCAAGAAGCATGTCAGTCTTGGGAAGAGTGGCAAGAAATTTGAGACTGGTAACTGAGCAAACTTCCTCCGCGGTCTGTACAGGATAATGAGGTACCAGACTGGAGCTAGAAACCACAAGGATTTAATTTCTCTCCTCAAAGAGCTCTAACGAATACTTAAATACGACTATAACCACCCAAACCTTATACCTTGTACATTGAGCAAAATACAAGCTCTGTAGCTCTGCCTGCTTTGCATTTTGGAGAAGCCTCTCCCTGGGGAAACAGACATGCTTTCCCTTTTATCTTCAGAGTGTTGGATTATTGAAATTACAGAAGAGATACTCTGCTGATCCAGGGAAGAGAATGCCAAGTTCATATACAGAGTTTAGGCTCTCCCTGGGGTACAGCATTCCCTGGCACTGAACAGACAAACCTACCTGCAGAACCAACTGTTTCACCCTCTGCTCTTATGGAGCAACATCTGCACAGCTGAAACATGAAAGGGACATCTCACAGGAATACTTGGGCTCCAAAAAGGGTCAATTTGCTTTCACAGCACTGACCAAAGAGATGGAGCAGCTGCTGTTGCCGAGCGCTTGTGAGATTACCAAGTACATGATCACGCCTGGAAACTTCCCATCAGTGCATCCCAAATTCAGAATGTGTCTGCACTCACTGTCAGAGATGCTGAACAATCATCTTACCTGAAAGTGCTCAGTCACTCCAGGGACAAAGAGACAAGCACTGCCAAAGGCTTGATGAGCTGAGGCACTACATTTCCCATCATTAGTAAAAGGACAGACGACACTCCACGAAGTGTCTCAAGCTGTGCACCTGCCAATGGAATTGATTCAGCATTTGTTCAAACAAGAAACAATTAAGCCTTGCCACAAAAATCCACCAGATGTGACCTTTTTGAGTACAAGTGAGGAAAGGTTAATGGCATTCCTAAGCACTGGAGCTTGAGTTCTGGCAGCACTAGCTGACACAGGATGGCAATAATGCCATGTGATGGATACTGATGACTCTCCAAAGGTTGATGGTTCTGCAGTGCCACACAAGGTACCAGGGCACACAAGTGAGCCCAGGAGAGGAGACTGGCACTGGGAAAGCAGCAGGTACAGCTCTCATGGCTATTATCAGCTGCTACACAGCAGAGAGGAATCTCCCACAGGTGCTGCCATCTCAACAGGCTTCATTATCTTCTCTTGCTGAGCTTAAAATACACTAGCACAAACTCCAGCTGTGTGTCCCTTCCCATGAGTGCTAATGCCTCAGTCAGCTACTGCAACAAGTAAGTTCCACATTTTGTATAAGTTCATGTGTCACCAGCCTTAGCTCCTGCACACACTCAAGCAGAATGACTCAGAACTGGAGAGGTGGGAGATATCTCAACATTACAAGATCTCACTGCCTGATAGCTGTAGTTCCACGCAGTCCATGCTGTATTTCATTCAAAAAGCAGAACATTTTTAATAAAGAAAAATGTCACTTCAGACTCTGTTGAAAGATAAAACCCATAAAGAACAGTATAACAAGTCAAGTTTTAATAGATTTATAAAATTCATATATACAAAACAGTAAACTAAGTCACCAAAGCTATAAAATACACTTTTTACACATCACAATATAATTTTATCTAGTACACAGTTTTCATAAGTTGAAACTAGTACAGCAAGTAGCTGCTTCTATCATGGATGCTGTTTTGGTGCTAGAAAGACACTTATGTGAGCAGTCTGGAACTGTGCTTTTATTTTATGTATTTTTCACCTTCTTTTAGTTTGTCACTGTTTGTAAAGTACTTTCATGTGAATTGTTAAAAAAATTAAGGCTAAACTCAGGCCTTTCTTGCCCAATGCAGTGAACTGGTTTAAAAAAACAGACTGATATTGCATAGTATGTGTGTTAATGCATAGGCACCAGAGAGCAAGTACATTGCAGAATAAAAGGTAACATTACTTGGCTTCCTACCTACATGGTTGTGTCATGGATAACCTGTTTGGTCAGTTTGCTGTCAGGCATATTGATCCCATAAACAAGACAACTCATCACTAGAGCAAGAAACACTAGCCATGCTGTTGAGTGGATTCTCCAGAAACACTTTTTAAGGTGTATCATCAATACAAGCTCACTCCACATCCCGGATGATGCAGCCTGTTCCCTGGAGGAACACTTGTTATCCTACACAGAGTTAATGGCTGCAATGCAAATGGGAGTTTGAACACACATTTCCAAACCTAAGTCCACCAACCAACCTTTCCAAGTCTTGTGAGCTCCCAAAAGGTCATTTCCCTTCCACATCCCACTTCTCCCTGCTATCTTCCCTCAGCCTTTGTGCCCAACCACCTGCAGACGAGCTCAGCACAAGAGATTGATGGGAAGTACTAGCAGAGAAGCTGTGCTACTAAAAATCTGTCACTTCCCTCATAAGATGCTCTCTCAGGTCCTACTTATGAAAAACTTTTGCTCTCCATCAGTTGTAGTTTTGATTCAAATAACAGAAACAGTCTCTCACCTAGGTCTCTTACCTTCTCATGCTCTGCTATCTTGCAGAGAGTTTAAGCAGCTCTCAGGAAGGAATAAGATGCACTGTCTGGCCAGAGATCTGCATACTGTGTTTTAGTCAAAATGGAGCTTTAGCACCGTTATGAACAGATGAAGAGAGATTCACAGTGGCAGGGCCAGCCTGGCCAGCCTGCTGCTCTTAATTCACAGCCAATAGCTCTCTGGAGTCACTCAAAGCTCTTGGGGTCAGTGCAGATGGCATTTCACTTCAATATAGTCCTCAAGCACCATCAGCTTTTGGGATCTGTTTAGAAACTAGCTCCCCTCTCCTGCTCCCTTCCAACATACTTTGGCTTTTTTACCACAATGCCCAACTTGGAAGTCAGTGCTGCTCTTTTTTCCTCCTCTGACTGAGTATTTTCACATCAGACAGAAGATATGACCTTCAAACATATGCCAAGAGCTGGGCTGTGATACAGTTCATCAAGACAGACACAGAACCACTAGCACTGACAATCTAGTACCTCCACACTCCCCACCCAAGAAGAAAACAAGCATATCAACACACAGACAAACTCCAACACCGCTTTCCAAATGCCATTAGAAGAGAAAAACATCCAGAATTAAGCTAAACTGCCCAACCAGCAAGATGAGCAAAGAGACAGCATCACCTGGTTAGCAGAGTGGCAGTTTCAGCCTCCAATGTCCTGGCTTTACTCACTTCCATCTATGTAAAAAAAGATTAGTGTTAAAACAAAGAAGTGCCACTTCACAGCACAAAGCAGAGATCACCCCAGCTAATTACAAAACAGGTATCATTAAAAAGCACTAGGTTTTGTATTGTCTTACCAAATATTCCTCACTAGGCTAAGACAGTCCTCATCTAGAAGTGTGTGGAGTCAGTATTACCTCAGGCCAGGTCTGTCCCAGGCCATGCCGTTCTTCTGATCCATAATGGATGCTCCCTAAAAATCTGGCAAACCCTCACTGACAGAAGTAGGCACAGATGTTTTGGAGTTGCTACTGAAACGCCCACCCACCACTCTGTGTTACAGAATTAAAGAGTATGAGGTAAAGAGTTGGCAGTGCTATATTAAACCCCTGACTACACCATGTGATTTGATACTAGGAAAAGGATATAGAAAAGAGGCTACAGCTACACTTACACTTCTTGTCATGGTAGATCAGTGTTTGGCTTACATGACAAGCTGCACTGTGTGGAGGTGTTGTTGCATACTGTGTTTGTCTCTCAAGCTGATGTACATCAAACCATCCCTCAATCCTGTAAGTACTCCTGAAAATTTGATGACACAAGCCAAGCTAAGTCAGGTGTCAAAACTCACTGCTTGAAAAATCAGAGGGGCCTTGTACAGAAATCCTGCAGGTCCATGCAGCAGAAGCATATTTTCCAGAAGTAAAAAGGTAAATAGATACAAAAGACTCCAAAATATAAGTTAATATAAGTTAAAACATAATTAATACAAAGACAACCATCTAAAGGCAGCAGAGGACTTGCTTCTGAAGTGATCTTGTGGTAGCTGTCTGTCACTAAAGAAAGCTGCTGGTTTCTTCAGTGGTTCTGTGTGTCTTAATTCCTTCAGTTCTACAATGCTTTGCAGAGTACAGTAACCAGGACAGGTAACACCTGGGGGGAATGGGGCCATGGGGGTAGGAGGGAAAACACACACTTTGCAAATGCAGCATTTTTCATACCAAAAACTACTATAACTATCCCAGTGGAATGACAGTTTTGTCTGCAGTGCCATACACAA
>NW_008681471.1:24025-40149 GCF_000695815.1 Acanthisitta chloris | reverse complement strand
GTTTTTTTTTGCCTTTAGCTTCTCCACTCTGCCTGCTTGGCAGAGCTTCAGGTTTTAGCTGGCTCAGAAAGTCTGGAAATGCTCATCTTCAGGAGCTTCTTCATGCTTGTAACATACCTAGCCCTAGGTTTGACACAGCACTGTTTTAGAAAATTCAATATGTCATCAAGTCAAAGAATCTATGCTGCTGTATTAAATAAAATCAATTCCTTGTATCAAACTGAAAGCATCTCTGAGTTGTAAAATTGAGTGGCCAGTAATTGTCATTTCATAGCCAATATTAATTAGTTTTCAACATTAAGAACTATTTTATTCCTTTGGAGTGACAACTGCCTATTAAATATGGCACTTAGAGAAAACCACTTTTTCTTTTTAATGCCAATTTCCCACGTCACCTCGTAATGCACCAAGAATTGCTCAGAGTGACAGCACTGCAGTCTGAAGGAATGGGATTGACTGACACACTGGTAGCTTGAAGCCTGCTCTGAGGACAACACACACAAAGTAGTGTTGGATTAATAACTCCCATGTAGCTAGCTTTTCTACTTCAATTGCATGACTACACAAGTCTCTCCTGCAAGCACATGCTGCAAGCACTTCCCCTCTTTGTCCCTGGGAGAGACAACCAGTTTGCAACATTCCACAACTGCTCACTGCCCCATGGCTGTCAGAGCAGGGACAGCAAAAAGCTGCTTTTTTCTGTAAAAAAAAAAAAAGGTAATTGTTCAAAGTCTCCATCTGATTGTCATCCTGCCTGTGACCCATTTCCTGACCAGCCAAAAGAACAATAAGCCTATAAAGTTAACAAAAAAAGATGTTCTCTCCAGCTGTGTTTACCTGCAAAGTTCTCCAGGATGTCACTTAAAATAAAGTTTTCTATTTGTTTCTGGTCAAAGGACTAAGCAACCAACACCAAGCCTGTCCCGAGATGTCTGAACGACATAACCTACCTAAGCTCTGCTTTAGTAATTAACTCATTTACCATAACACGATTTTCTGGCTTTATTATACTACAACTTCTCTTGAAAAAACAACCCAAACACAAACCCTCTCAGCTGTGGCAAGAAATGGAGTGTATCTTGCAGAGAAAGCTGCCGCTTCAAAAACACATGGCCTTGTCACTCCTGAGCTGGAGAAGTGCTTGACTTTTGCAAAGAAGAGTTTCCTCATCTTGGGTTCCTGCTGTGATTCATCACTATCCAAATCTGACACAACACTGAGCCTACAGAGCCAAACTACTGACTTTGATCTGCAGGCTCAGCCTCACACTTTGGCCTGTTCCATCACTACACAGAAGAAAGGCCTGAGGGGAGCAGACTGGTTCCCTAAAACTCTGACTTTGTGTGCAAAACTGCCGCATCATAAAAAAAAAAAAAAAGTTTGAGAGCTCAATATGAGATATCTCATGCTGTTTCTTTTCCAGGTGCAGATTTTAAGTCACTTAAAATAAAAGTTGCATTATTAGCTCTGTTGAGAGTCTTAAATCCATAAGGTGACTAAGGATACAAAACTGTGGATGAGTATCAAGAGAAAAACAGGACAGGAAATTCCATGCTATGCCTCCCAGGTAAAGCTACAGTAGATTCGGACACAAAACTGAGGTAATTCTTGAGAAAAAATACAGTTGAAAGGGAATGTTTAACTCATTTGAGAAAACAAGCATCATATTAACCCATCTGGAAAATCTAGTGAAAGATAAAGCTCACAGCAAACTAAGAACTAAAGTCAAGTCAACCTCGAAGTTAGGTCAGCCCACAACTGCCTCCTCTGCCCAGTGTCTTGTGTGAAGTGAAAACCACTCCCAAGAACTCAGAAAACATCTGAAAGCTTTGGAAGCAGCCAAACAAATGGGCTAACTCAGAGAAATGAACCTTATGTGATGAGTAAACTTGTTTGCATCACACCCTGGTGAAACATTCACCTTTTCAAATGTAATAATCTTAAGATTTTCCCCCATCTGAATATTAGAGTCACGTAACATTTTCCCCCTTCAAGGTTAAAAATGAATAAATATTTAAAAGAGAGTTGGTCCTGGCAATAATACTAAGACTTGTTACAAGGAAGCTAATTCCTGTTTAAGTTTGCTCAAATTTAAGTCAGATTTTCCCATCTGCAACTTTTCAGTTGCTTCTGAGCTCCATGCTGTGCCCATTACTGAAACAGCCACAGCTCTTCCACTCTGGAGCCTGCACAAAGAAAGCCAAGAGGCTGCTACATCAGAAAACGACACAAAAATACTGATATGAACATCTGCAAGCTTCAGAGGGAAGAAAGATTCCAGATTTTATCCAAATTAACATGAAAGGACAACGGACCGGGACTGTGCTTTGACTGCATTTCCCATGGGATTACCAGCTGAAGTAAAACCTTGTTTTGACATGCCATTACAGGCTCAAAGGGGAGAAGCACTCCAGGGAATCTGCTGACTTTTTATGGGTACAAACAGCCCTTCAGGTTTTATTCTTGTATAAAAACTATGATAAAAATTGCACAGTAAACTATGTTTGAAAATTACCCAATGGAAAGCACTGCAGTGTGGACAGGAAAGGAGATCTTCAGTTTGTCTACGTATCCACTGCAGCAGAAAAGATTCCATGTCTGTACACAAAAAAAGGCACCTGACAGTTAGTTAGGGATTGAGAGCACTAGGAAATTCGGAGTTCACATCGACATTATTCACAGCCTCTTGTCATTTGACACACAAACCATTGCCCCGAACAGGCAACTCCAAACCTGACTGTGCTCAGAGCTACATGTGCATTACTACAGGCTAAAGATCCCATTAAGACACAGATTAAAGGCTAATTTTACAGCAAGGCCTTGCTGTCCATCAGTGCAGCTGGAAAGCTGGGATCTCTAGGGTGTTCAGCTGTTGGGAGCTACTCAAGCAGCTGCTGTGCTACCAAAACCTTTGCTTAAGAGCTGAATCAGTTTTCAGACTTGAGTGTAGATGAAGCCCTGTCACGTGAGATGCTGAACCTTCACAAGTACTGCCCACTGTGGCTGTGAGAACAGTGCTGGGTTTCCATGGAGGACACTCACTGTGCAGACACAAGGCTGGGTGCTCCAGCACTGGCTGCTTCACCAAGGAAATCAGTTTTCCCATGATGTAACACTCTTCACCCATAGTGCAAAATAAACCCTTCTCTGTATCAGTGAGGCCTTAACTCCCCATCCCATTTACTCCAACATGAGTTTCCTTACACAGTTTTAGACTTTTGTCTCAGGAGACTCATGCAAAACCTTCAGGCAAGAGCTGTGCATCCACCCTGCTAAGTGAATTCTAGACCCTTGGCAAAGCTGAACATGCACACGAGAACCGGTTATATTCCTAAGGGTTAAGAACAGAACTTCCACTAACATCCTCCAACACAGCTGCCAATCTCATTATGTTTAGATTAGTTTGATCGATTCAGCACCTCCAAACTACAAAAAAAAAAAAAAAGGCAGTTTGTACAACTAGTGTCTCTGAAAATGAGCATATTCATTTAAAACAATGTGTCTTCCACACATGGTTTGTCAGAGATTTCTTTGTTCTAAGAAGGCAGAAGGTGGTTGTGTTATTCAGCATTCCAAACTAGGTACAGAACCCACCAGGCCAGGTTTCAGTAGTGTTTCTAGTCCAAATGATTCAGTAGCTAACATCAACATGTGACTCCTTCGGCCTATAGCTCCTCTGTTTGGCCTGGCTAGTTTACAGCATTCCTGAGCCAAGTAATTCGCACGGGTCCTACACCACATGCACGGGCCATAAAGAAAGGATAAAAACTTTGCTCTAACCCTCCAGCAAAACTGTAACAGAACATTGGCTGCTCTCCTTCACTGCAACATGATATCCTTCAGATTCTCCTGAAGGATGGTGTCCTTCACGGCATGGAACACAAAGCGGATGTTCTCCGTGTCTATGGCCGTGGTGAAGTGGTGGAAGAGAGGTTTACTGCGGTTCCTCCTCTTCCTGTCAAAGCACTGCACCAGGTAACGCTGCACGTCCTCCAGCCTGTGAGGGTCACCTTTGAAGTCCGAGAAATACTTCTTAATGCTGACAGTCTTTACCTTCTCCACAAGAAGATCCATCTTGTTGAGGAATAGGATAATAGAAACATTAAAGAACAGCTTGTTGTTGACTATTGTCTCAAAGATGTTCATGGACTCCACGAGTCTGTTTGTGCGCCTGTCTTCCATGAGAACCTGATCATATTCGCTGGAGGAGACCATGAACAAAATGGAAGTTATTCCATCAAAGCACTGGAACCACTTTTGACGCTGAGATCTCTGTCCACCTACGTCCACCATCTTGAAAGGGATTTTTTTAATGATGAAGTCGTGCTCTACTATCCCCTTGGTGGCTTTTCTGGCCAGCAAAATATCTTGTTTGCTGGGGAAATAATTCTGCAAAAGAAAGGAGAAAAGGGTCTAAACCAGGTCCTTCAAAAATGCTGGTTAATGCCAGAATACTGAAGTGATGGCAAAAAATCCACATGAACTGTGTTTTTTTTAATTATCAAGTGAAGAATGAATGCTCAACTTTCAAACCCTGAACTGTTGATCATTTAGCTCAACACTTTGGTAAACAGCTACAGAAGATCCCGAGACACATGAGAATGGAAATAAAGGACTAATTCACTTGTTCCCATTTTTATCCTTCAAGACTCTCAATTTCAGACTGAAGTCTACTTTTTCATTATGAAATTCTTAGCTACAGTATTGCTTCCACTTAGGGAGTGTTCAGTAATGCAGATCACCAAGTCTGCACTGCAAAGATTTTGGTTTTTAACGCAGTTTTTCAGTTTATTACTGTTACAAAGACCACCTTGCAAGCTGTAGTGGAAACACTTCTTCCAGGTTCACACTCCATGACCAGCAAGTACAGCAACATGTTCTACCACAACACGTTGAGAAGATCTGTTCTGCAGAAGTTTATCACTGGTACTATTAGGAAAATCATCTTTCACCTTTGAGTCTCCTGACAGGTGTTTTCCTTACAGATTTTGAATCCTACAAGTGCTAATGCTGGTTTTTTATTTAGCTAAGGTTTCATTCTGCACCAGCCATCATCAGATCACCATAAAAAGTGAGCGAGATCCAGAGACTGCATAGAAGGGCTGATAAAATATGCACATAAATACAACTTCCATAATCAAAATTTGTTGTCTGTCAAAAAAGATTAAGCAAACCCTAAGCTTCAGTTTCATAAGGCTTTGAGTTTACTATTTCTAAAGACAGAATATGGAAATGATTATTAAAAATCCAACCAAACCACCCAACCAAAAAGCATTGGTCACAGCACACAAAGGTTTCCATTAACTCTTTGAACCCTCTTGGCTCAGAAAGAGAAGGTCTTACCAGCTGACCGATCCGCTCCAGGTTATCCAGGAAGTATTTCACCGATTCGCCCTGTGGAAAAGGAAAGAGATGGGAACTAAGCTTGGGTCCAGGATAGCAAATCCAATTGAACTAGAGCCTTTCATTTTCCAGCATGCATGGAGGTCTAGCAGAGCAGTATCCCAAGTGGAAGCTTGGACACCATCCCCATATGCTTCAGGGGCTGGAACAACACAAGTACTGCAGAATTCCCCAAGTGCTGATAGCCAAGTGGAACCATAACACACTGCTGATGGGTGGCTGAGGCAGTGTTTCTTCAGGTAATTCTCTATTAGGTCTAGAAAAATCCAAGTTGAGTAGAGATTGATATAAACACTCCAATCTTTACAACAAAAAGGAAGTGCTATTAAAGTCAGTGATTTAGGCTTTTTTCCCCTTGTAAGATGAATGCAGTTAAGTGACACTGAGTGGGAGTAAAAATCAAACACATTTACAAGAAACCAGTGTATTTTGTTTAAAATTCCTAACAGTGAACAAAAGCAGATCCTAGACTGTCTGACATACCTCCAGAAAAGTGAAAGATCTAAGTCACCCACATTTTGTGATGATTTAAGCCAGACTTGTGACAAACAAGTGACAAAAAGGAACATTCTGAAGGAGCTGCTCTTCTACAGAGAGTTTCTCTTTCAGGCTCAAGACTTCTAATAATGGATTTGCTCACCTAGTGCTAAGCCCTTCAGCAGGGATATTGAGAAGGAAACAGGCAATGTTTACAGGGAAATTTTATTCTTGTGTGACAATGGGCTCTAGTGTAAGAGGTTTTGGTCTTTTATAAAACAAGCTCAGCCATGGACCACACTCAAATCAGGGACTCCTTCACAGTAGTGGGTACAAGAAGTCCTCACACACATTTAGAAGCGGTAAAACTGTTTTCCACGCAGCTGCAGACTATTCTGGAGTGAAACTCTCCCCTTGCATTTTTTCTGATGCAGAAGACCTGTTCAGTTAGAAAGGATTCTTCATTGTCCAGGACATGTGTCTTGGCAGTTGTATCCATGTCATGAGAATGATAAAATGGAAAAAATCCTGCTGCCTTTTAATAATTTCAAGCAGCAAAACATGTAATTTCTCACAGATCAGGGCTGTGTCAGCACTGACCAAACTGACAGTAGGTGCCCTCACCAAGCCCCTAATCCAGAATGGAACTTCTCAAAGCACCACCTGAGATTCCAACAGCAATATCAATTCTTAAACCACACATCCTCCCTGACACCAGAGGCTTGAGGCTGCAGAACAGAATTATTTTCCTCCAGCACAAGTGTAAACAGATGCCAACACAACAGTTCATTGTGAGCAATCAGACTGGAGATCAGAGGATTCAGTGTATTGTACAAGTATAAGCTCACAGCACAAGGCACAGACAAAAAGGAGCTGCAGCTTATTATTTCCTAACATTTAAAGCTGGAAGTGTCTCTTCATAAAGGAGAGAAAACACACACATTTGCAAAAAACTACCACATACCAACAAAGGATTTACAGTGGATTGCTAGCAGAAAAAAAATACCTTTGTTTTTTGGGGAGGAGAGTGCGGGGAAGTTTCCAAAGAACAATTGCTCTAAGAGCTTCCTTACAATCATGAATTTTCATAAGGTGAAAGTAATTTCCTGTATTTTTTGGCACTCTGTGGATCAGAAGAGATATCACAGACTGCATGAATAAGAGAAAAGGGCTTCCTGTACAGCATTAGTCATGTTTAGGAGATGGGAGAGCCCAAAAAAGAAAAGATCACTGAAGCTATTAAAAACCCCCCACCTTTATCTATTGTGCTTTGTCCCACACAATGCCTTAGATGTGCAAAAATACTGCAAAAGGACCTTCTCTGATACAGTTTCTTCCTATTTTCTACTCAGTTGTCTTCAGAGCCTTTGGCCATCCATCCACCCTCCCACGCCCGGAGCAGGAAGCAGCTGTATGCCTGTAAACTGCTGGGACACACAGCCAGTTCACCTGATTTACAGCCTCTGCCTCCCCCATTTCCCACCCCACACATCCATCACTTGGACATCTTGCACATTTCTAAGAAGGTAAGAAAATAAACTGATTACTGAAAAAAAATACATGCTCATTTCTGCAGTGACTTAGGGGAACCAGCCTCCTCCAGTTTCTTACACAGCTCTTCCTAACGCTGCAATTAAGCTAAATAATTCATTCTGGGAAATCTTCAGGAGTAATTGCAAACACTTGGAGAGCTGAGTAACCAAGTCAGGGTGCTGGAACAGGTGTGAGCACCATATGCATGGTCTGACAGATCTGAAGGTGTCTGAATATTCTCTTCTAGCCTAGAATTCAAAGCCATTCAGTACTTAAGTCAAAATATCTGTTTCCAGTCAAAACAACAAATCCCCAACAAGCTCCAGAGGGTTTGAAGTTAAAAAAAGCTCCAAACATGAAAGTATACAGACCTGAAGGGAGGAAATAACCCACCAGAAAACTCCCAAAACAATAACAACCCCAAACCCACCACAAACACACTCAAAAAGCTCCTGCATTAATGAGTCCCTGATTAAGTCCTGTGCTATGGCCTACGGACGAGCGGATTCAGTTCCAAAGGCTCCAAAGGCTTCTCCAGTGACCTTGTCCTACATCTTAGTCAGATTCACAGAAACCTCAGTAGTTCTGGGAAGCTCATAGGGTATTTCAGTTCACTGAGCCAACAGCATACACAACTGCAGACCACAGCTGTGACCTGATGAGTAACTTGTAATGTATTTAAATGAGGAAAATATGGAAACTCCAGGTTCTATGTCTGTTTTGTATTAGTATTTTTAATCAGAACAATTATACTAACTGAACATTCCTTTATAGTTCATTTTTAACTTGTCAGCCAGGGAAAACAGGCAGCAATGTTAATTAGATCTAGCAGTCAAGTTTATTTAGTTTTCTATCAAGCTACACTTGAATGTAATTTTGAAGTCCATGGATACATTTATGCAAAGCTATCTCTTGCTTTGAGTATTAGACACACACACAAAGGTGTGTATGCAAAAATACACACACACAAGGAGTTTATAAATCATTCAAAGTAGATGTTCCACTCAAGGCAAATCATTATCAAGACAAAAAAGCATCAGTTGCCTCTCTCACGTTCAACTATTTTTTCCTCTCGAAGACACTGACCCTAAAGAAGCTGCTTTGGCTTTTTGGTGTAAATTCTTAGTGTTTCTCCAGTATTTCTCTGACCATTCAGCTCCACTCAAAGCTGGCTTAGCACTTCCAATGCTTTCCTTTCCCAGATCTTAGCCAGTTATTTCTGGTTCACTAGCATGAATTTCTATAAAAGTGACAGCAGCAGCAAATATTTGCAATTGATTCATCAGATACCAGAAATATCTTTAGGCAGATTGACGACTTCAATTCCAGTATTTTAATGGTTCTAGTGAGAGATTTTTGATCATCACAATCTATTTTAAGCTGTGCTGCAAGCAGAAATAGAAATGAATGCTAAAGTTATTTATACTATATATAAATACCTAAATATAATCACATCACGGTGTGTTCACTTATAAAAACAAACACAAGAGGTCCAGGTCAGGTTTGTCAATCCCTCACAGGCTGCTGGGGCGAGAAAACTGTGGCAGCTCAAAGAAACTGACTCAGATCAACATTATTCACAGGGTGTCCAGCTCCTGCCTTTGAGATCTGAAAAGACTCAAGTCTTGCATATCCCTATTTTACACTATTTCCTTAAAAAACATTCTAACAATATTCATAAATGCTGCTTTTCAAATCTGAAAGGCTTTTTCATTGTGACCAGCACAGTGCTTGGATAGGAAGCCCCAGCAGAGGTTTCCAGTAAGGCATGTGCACACTCACATTGCTGATTTAATTTCTCTGTAACTAATAGCCTATTAGTACATCTCACATTGAAAGTTAGATCAACAAAGCCTGAGATGACCATCAGCTGTGTGGCCATTGATAAAAAAAAAAAAAAGCTATTTTTAATGTTTTTTTCATCCTCCTTGTTAATAAATCATGATGTCCAAGGGCTGTCCTGTCTCCCTGCCCTGTGTTTTATGGGCCATTGGTGGGGGAGGGAAGAGTGACCTCTGAGTTATGAATTTTATGCAACTCAGATAGTCCTTTTTAGTACAGCAAAGCACAGAACTGACCATTAGTCTTCCTCAACTTCTTGCTCACCACACAAATTACCACAAACGTTGGGATGATTCATTCTCTCACTGCTACTCACTTCTCCCTCTGCAATACATATCCTCTGAGTAACAGTTTTGCCAACTGGGACCAAGAGAAGGAATAAGGGATGCTGTTCCCATTGTTCAGTAGGATGAGTCACTGCACATCTGGGAACTGGGGGAATCAAGAAACACAAACAGAAGGTCTGAAATGAGCCCACAAGTTTCACAATGAAGCATCACTATTGGATTAGGTTTTTTAAAATTATTAGTTTTTGAAACTGTCCTATCTGCACGATAAAGTTTGGTGAAGCCAGAGAAAATAGTACAATTTGTTTAAAAACTGACTGGTGGAGGAGAAAGGAAGGAAACTTGAAATGTAAACATATATTCCTGCTTCCTAAAATAGTGCTCCAAACCTCTTTTTATATGCTAAATTGTTTTGACCACAGCATTCTCCAGGGGCAAAAGCCATGAAATGAAGAAATTTTTATTCTCTATATTTTGTGCTACATGAATGAATGCCATCTTAACATTAGCTCCAAATAAGCCACCATGAAAATACCTAATTGAATTCAACACCCCTGTCCCTTCAGGCCAGGTTTGTGGCACATAGGAAATCTCCACACAGAAATGCAACTAATCTGGCACCACTTCCTTTGCCACAGATAGCCTCAGTTTGGGCAGAGTTCCCAAGCAGCATTCATTTCATGAAAATAAATGCACAGCAGATGATATGTAGACTACTTGAAAATATCCATAGAAACTCAGTAATAAGACATGTTCTACTAGGCCAAAATTTATCAACTTGTCACTTTAACCCTCGGTCACTTATTCAGAGTGACCACTGGTCAGACCATAAAGGACAGTGAAACATTCCATTGTCCAGTTCCCTAAAGTACTGACTCATTTCAAACTCTCCTTCTGAAAAGCAGTTCCTCTACATTGTGCTCTGAACTGAAAGACTTGAAAGGGGACCCTCTGTTCCAAATTGGCTTTTTTCCTTTCCTTGTCCCAAGGCCTTTTTGACATAATATTAATTTAGCCCTTCCTGATCAGTCTGTCTCTAGCTGCTAAATTTAGAGTGCACAATTTAAGGTAGACTTGTCAGTCTCAGCTTGTTTCAGATGATGAATTAAACCCCACAGGAAGGAAATGTTAGACTTCAAGGAAGAATATAATACAGATCTAACAGGATTCCCACAAATACAGCAAAACACCCTGAGAAATGGGTACTGGAAATAACTGCAGCTGAACCTGCAAGTGAAAGGAGTGATCTGGATACAACTCCAGCAGTGCTGGTAACACACCCTCAGCTCTAGATCTTTAAACACTCAGCAGCAAGGGCTGAGAAACAGAGGAAATCCAGGAGATTCCAGAAGGACATCTGGGAATCTCCCAGCCTTAAACCTGTGAGACCTCAGATACACAAAGGGGATGAACTTAAATCACTGACACAATGCCGTCCTAATCTGGCCTTTATATAAGGTACCATTCCACTAGGGATGCTCCAGACACAGACAGAATGCAAAACTTGCAAGCAAAAATCTTTGTTCTTCGAACACCAAGACCTCATTTTTCCAAGCCTCCTGTGATGTCAATCACCTATTGGTTTTAGGGGGTTTGAATGTTACAATTTCAGATGTTTCATCAAAGCAAAGGACACAAGGGAAGAGCAAGGTTGGGAGCACAGGAGGAGGGTAAATAACCAGACTAGCATGTGAAAATGTTGGAGACATTAGAACAGCCAAGTTTTGGGGTATTGAAATTAGAACCCAAAACCTCAGGAGCAAAACCAGATAGAGGAAACACTTTCCTTAGTGAGACCTCCTGGACACAAGCAGCAGGTTAACACCATGAACACACATCCTTTGGAAGGGAGCACACTGACACAGCCCCAGGTTCCATATCCTAGTTCTGTCCAAGGGCTAAAATTATCCTGAGGGGTAACCACAAACTGCTCCCCAAATCTGCAGCCTCCTCCAACAGATTATTTCTAAATCAGCACTTCTATTCAGCCTCTCTGGTAACAGGGAATGGATTTACTACAGCCAGAAGTACCTCCTCCTTTCTGTGCAAGCTGATGAATTATTTTCCAAGGAGGTGAGCAAGTCTGTGCTTGTTAAGAATTCCCTCAGAGGATGTTGAAGTAACCTAAATTGCCCCGAAATGCTGATGCCCATTCTACACCACAATTCTGTTCGACAGATACTCTACATCCTGTCTGGGCACTGAAATTTACTGACACAAGTCAAACATTAATTTTTCACTCAATCACCAGTTCCAAGGCACAGACTAACCACTTCTCTGCACTTAAGCCATACAGAACTCTAACTATCAAATCTCTCCACTGTTATTTAACTTCCTCCTTAACAGCAGATTGAGCTATTGGCTCCCATCCAGCAACTCCAGTGCTTATCCAAGCTGCTCTATCTGTACCCTACAAACATACCAGCTACAAAAAAGTACTCTTTGGTTCCAAGCTGCTTCTAAAAACCACCTCCTCTTCTACTGCCTGGTCACACAGTGTCGGTGTCAGATGCTGAAGCCTGAAAATAGTTTAAAAATTCATGATTTGTCAGCTCGGTACAAACAGGCAATGGAAAAAACTGCTTGTCCGTGTCAGTTTCTATAAACTCATCCTACACCACACATGGCCAATCTGTATGTTTGACAGCACGTGGCTAAAAAAATAGGTGATATTTATTTAATTTTCCCCATAAAGTCTGTGCTAATCAGAGCTCCCACATCAGTGATAAGATTTGAGGATCCCTGTGACTGAAATTCTAGCCTGACAGCTAAGAAACTCTTAACAGGAGCAGAGTTCTTGTGCTGAAGGGCAACTCCTACATGTGTCAGCTTCTGCCAGCAATCAGATACAGCAATTCTTTCTCAAAGTGCTGCAAGGGAAAAACGAAGTTACATTTTTTCCCTGAAATTCTAGGTGTTCCTACATCAACAGGATGTAGATGAGATAAATTACTTCTGCTACTATGTTAACAATTCTGTCCATTTGTCTCAAATATGCACAGCAGCAGCAGTGCCTCAAGCAGGAAAGGAATTTTCTGTTAATAGACTAAGTCAGACACATCCTACACTACAAGCTAAAAAACATTAACAAAAAATCCGTATCATTTTGATTTTACTCCTACTTACTGTCTTCATCACTGCTGTTCCTGCTGCACAGATTTGCAATGACTGGAAGAAAAACAGGTGCAGGCAGCAGAGAAAACAGCACTGGCCACAAACAGCACACAAAGATGCACAGTGCAACACAAACAGGCTAAAATTTCGTCTCTTTTAGCTAAAATTTAGCTTGCAAAAAAACCAGATCTAAAAGACTCCTTACCCAGAATTGCACATTAGCCACAGTGATTTAGCACATCCGACCCTTCACTGACCTGCAGCTAGTGAGATTCAAGGAGCAGATGCAAAGGGATATATAGTAAATTCATAATTTCAGAGTACGTTAAGGGGTTGGAATGGACCTTAGAGATCATCCAGTCCCAACCCCCTGCCCTGGGCAGAGACACCTCCCACCAGAGCAGGTTGCTCAAGGCTCATCCAACCTGGCTGTGAACACTGCCAGGGTTGGGGCAGCCACAGCCTCCCTGGGCAACCTGGGACAGTGTCTTATGACCTTCACATTAAAAATGGTGAATTCTTCATGTGGAAGAATCATGGTTATGTTTTAAGAACTAAAAAAAACCCAAAAGGCTCACTGCTGTATCCATCAGCGGCAGCTCACACACACTCATCCTGGCACGACTGGACGACAGACCTAGTCGTAAGCATCCCATGAAAGGATTCCTTCCTGTTTCCCTGCCAACTGTCTCAGTGAATGCATTGTCTGAGAGTGCTGCCAGAGCCCTTTCATCTCACACACCGGAGGCTCTCCGTGCAGCCCAGTGAGCACAGTCAGCTCAGCTTCTCATTCCCAGCACAGCAGCGAAGGGACTGAGAGCAGCACTCCTGCCACACTGAAAAATGCCCTGAGCTGTGACGGCAGGATGGATCCAAGGTTCTGGCCAATCACTAGCAAATTATCCCATTTTTCTTCAGTGGCAGCTGACATGCAAAAATGGGCATTTTTAACTAACATATCAAGAGGCAATTGGATGTTTTACACCCCCAGGAACGAGGCACAATCCCGCTATCCTGGGACCTCAGGCCTGGGCTTTGTTCTCTGCAGTTCAGTATGCAAACCTGAAACTTGCTTTGTTTACAGCAAACATCTGCAGTCCCAGAATAGACACTGACAGAAAGACAGCACCTTCTGAATGAATGCAGTCAGCAGCACTATCTGATCAAGACTAAATCACAAGTTTACCAGCGAGCTTCCCTTTCAAATCTTATCAGATCGAGGGATGGGAAATAAATATCCTAGATCTTGTGGGCTGAAAAAACACCTAACACCAGCCATGAGAGAATGTTGAGCTTAGACTTTTCCATGGCAGGTGGCCAGCTGGAAAGCTAAGCAACTTGGATGCACTTACAACAGGCATAACCTTGAGTATGTTGCAGGACGATGCTTCCTCCTCCACTCACACCCCAAAGATTTGCTGCAGTGTCCTAACATTCCACTTTGTGGGAACTATCAGCTCAGACACGTTTTACTGGAATTTGTCTATGTCTGCTGTTAAAAGGTGACTGGAAGGATTGCAAACAGTCATTTTTACCCCTCTTACTCATTTACAAATTTGTTTTAAACAAGATTTTCTCATTTTGTCACTTTCAGATGCGACACGGATAAAATGATGGTCTGGCAAGGTCTGCTCAGTATCTCAAAGTTAGGTTTTAGGTAGAACTCAGACTGAGCTAATCTGCAAACTAAATCTTAGTTGCACTCAGGTGTGCTTTTTAACAGTTGGATTCCTATAAAATCAAGTGTGTAGAGAATAGAGTTCAGCCAAAAAAAAAAAAAAAAAAAAAAAAGTAATTCCACCTTGCTTACATTGCTCTGAGGCTGCTCCCCATGCCCATGACCTCAGCACTTGGCAAGCTCATCACAGGGAACACAAGGCTTGCAAGTCTCAGGGACCCCTCAAGCCAGTTTCCACGTCTGATTTTGAAATATCATTTGTCCCGAAACAAAAACCTCCTTTTTCAATAAGAGATTGGTGTTTGTTAATCCTGAGACTGAGCAGCTCTGAAGGATGAAGCACACCCTTTCTGCCAGCTGTCACTGCTTTCCCAGTAACTTCCCAAACCAGTGGAAATTCACAGTATATACTATCTTGCTCTCAGCACTGAAATGCTACTCAACATCATATGTTCACCCACTTACACCAAGACTTGTACTGACTGAGACCAAGTCTGACCTTTCCACACCCCTGAAAATCCCCCAGATCACTAGTGATCAAGTTGTCTCCTGTTATATGCCAAGAGCATTTACTTCACCAGTTCCCAGCTGAACTCTGGGTCTGTGAGAGAAGGTTTCACCCAAGCAGTGACTGCCCTCCCCAGCACCTCATCTACCCTGCCACAGTGCCAGTGACAGCACTGTGTGTTGAGCCCAGGAAAAGAATGAAGCTCAAAGAACCTCAGAGTTCCTGAAATACTTCAGTCTCCATTCACAATCAAGTTAAATTTTCTCTGTGATCAGATTTATAGTCATTACCTCCAAACATTTTTTGTTTCTCACATATAGTCGTAGTAACATGTCAATTATTCTTTATATTCTCCCCCCTTCTGAAGACTGTTTGGGCACGAGGAGGGGAAGTTCTGCCAATTTTGCACTTACACACCTTAACAATACTATATAAAACCTTGCCCAGGGAGGCTGTGGCTGCCCCTGGCAGTGTTGTGTTCAGATCCAGGCTGGATCAAGCCTTGAGCAACCTGCTCTGGTGGGAGGTGTCCCTGCCCAGGGCAGGGGGTTGGGACTGGATGATCTTTTAAGTTCCATTTCAACCCTTTAACATTCTATTATTCTGTTGCTACTTCAGTATGAAGATTACATGCAAACTGAACTACTTTTTATTTCATTTCAGAATTTGATCTCTCTCAGATCTGAAGACAAACCTAAAGATGAAATAAGTGATTTGGAATAAGTGACAGCTTCCATCCTTAAAGCCTCATCTACACATAAAAATTCATGAAGACACAGTGGAAAATGAAGTGGGTTTAACTAACTTTTACAAGCTGCTGAGCAGACTAGGCCATAAAAAAATATCCTAATTAAAGCCTCAGTCACATCCTACTGAACTGCAGAGAGGGCACCAGTCCAGCCATGGGGACAGCCAGCTGAACTCCTTGGAACCAGGAATGCATGTGCTGGACTGGGAGAAAGAAGACAAAAATAGAGGATATAGTGGGTGCTCTTTTGTCTCCTGCCCACATCCAACATCATTACTGATTCAGTACTGTACTCTGACCAGACTGAAACTAGATGGATCAAAGTCTAACTGCAGAGAGGGCACCAGTCCAGCCATGGGGACAGCCAGCTGAACTCCTTGGAACCAGGAATGCATGTGCTGGACTGGGAGAAAGAAGACAAAAATAGAGGATATAGTGGGTGCTCTTTTGTCTCCTGCCCACATCCAACATCATTACTGATTCAGTACTGTACTCTGACCAGACTGAAACTAGATGGATCAAAGTCTTCAGAGA
>NW_008681471.1:15892-23996 GCF_000695815.1 Acanthisitta chloris | reverse complement strand
GTTCCATCAATAAACCACTGCTTTTTCACTTTGAGATTTTACCGAGTTTTTCCAAAGTAGAATTAAGCAAGTATCAAGGAAAGCAAGTCAAGTTAAGAGGCTTTGGGGGTGGGGAGGAGAGCAGACCTTCTAAGGACAAACACCAACAGTTTGTTCAGGAGTAAAGCCAAGTGAAGCACAAGTCTGCCACAGTCTGACTGCAGGAATCTGTGTTGTATACAGAGGAGACATTTGAAAGGTGTCAATAAATTACTTCTCAGAGCAACATGTTTTCCACTTTCTCAAACAGAAAATCTTGCATGATGTTTCCAAGAAGTTTTCCTGCCCTCCCCCAAATACTAAGCCAATAATAGAGCAAAACAGGTTTACTCTACGGAGTTGATTTAGGTATAGCTGAAGTAATGAGAAGGTGCAGACCATGCTGCCTTCTGCTGCTGTGACAGGAGCCTTCCCAGCCACTGCAGCTGAGAAAGAAGTACTGAGCTAACCTGACTGCTCCTTTGAAAACAGAACTCAACAGCTCTGCTGCTTCCATCAGGGCTCAATTATCAGCTGGGTGGATTGCAGCAGTATGGAGCATGGAGAGATTTGCTGGAACAGCATCATGCTCAGATGCATCCTTAAGTCACCCAATCTATGAAATCCTTCCCTGCTGCACAGCCATCACTGCACATAAACTCACAAGTCAAGTCAAACACTGTTTTTCTTCTCTCCCTTTGCTTACCACCTCCTCCTCCACACTGGGAAACAGAGCCTGGACTTGAACAGTCCATGAACATTTCAGATACTCTGATAACTTGGAACACAAATATTAAAAAAACTAATCTTTGAGGTCCAGGCATCTTACTTCAGCATCAGGAAACATTTATGGAGGAAAGGAACCATTGTCTGGGAGAAGGATCAGGGAGATAAAGACACTGTCCTCATTCCTTGGCAAGTACCAGGTTAAGGCACTCGTGATCACTGGTGATACCAGTTGCTTGTTCCTTCACCAGCGCCACAGCACTGCCTCCAGCTGTGCTCAGTCAGTCCCAGGGCTGCACTCTGCCTCAGATGAGCTTCCCACTTTACAGCAGTGTCCAAAAAACCAGTTGTGCCAACATAAGCAAGAGCACAATGCAAAGCAGAACCCCCCAAAGCACCATTTCCTATTGCTCATTGTGACTACTCTGTCCCACAGCTACAGCCCAAGGTTAGCTGAAGCCAAGAGCATTTTACATGGAGTAAAACACTCCATGTTTTAAGGCAAAGCAGGTTTGTTCCCCAGCAGGAGCAGGGGAAGAAAGAAAAGAGAAGTAGGTTAAAGACAATTACAATCTTTTCAAGAAGTCATTGCAAAAAGATCAGGATGTAGATAGCAGGAATACAACATTACCAATCCAGCAAGTTGCTGCTGCCTAACTACCCTACCTGTATTTTCCTTTTCAGCTTTCTGCCAAGTCCTCTCTTTTACAGAGCATGGGCTCATTAAACATAATTCACTGTCAGTGTGACAAAGAATGAACAACTTCAAATATCTGTTAAATATAAAACTACACATGATTTGCCAATGAGTCTTCCACGTAAAAACAGACCTAGTTTTTCATGTTTCACTTATTTCTTCATCTGTTCTTGTTACTTATTCTTGATCCTACACAGCTTACTATAAACTAGGAGATTCAGGAAAGCCTGAAAGCATTCATTACCCATTATCCTATTAAATTCAGTGGCCCCTTTGAAAAAATCCAAGTCTTAACCTCTTACTGCTTTTTCTCAACGGAACCTTTGAGAGCGTTTTAAAGACCCTGAAATCACCCTTGGTCGCTGTCCCAGTTCTAGGTGGAGAGCACAAGGTTTGGTATCAATATGGAAGAAAGCTGAATTACTACAAAGAACAGAGAAAATGAGGTGCAAAAGGCTGACTTGCAAAAGGGGAACCTTCTGAAGTGCATTGCCAGTACTGCTCACTGCACAGAGTGAGCCTCATCAGGGAGACAAAGCCAAACCAGTCACCTCTCCTTGTGCAGTGCCTTTTTGGTTTTGCCTGATTTCCTGAAACCAGCCACAGGGCCAGAAAACTGCTAATAAAGCACTGAGCAAGTAGCAGGAGCTCTTTCTTGCCTTTAACACAGCTAAGTCAGTCCTTGCTGGATCTTCAAGAAGTGCATGTAGCTTTCATGCACCCGTAACTCTGAACACCCATATCATGGGAACACACATCTCCAAGTCTCCTTTCCAGCTGTATCTTTGAGACTGAAGGGTTGAAACCAGTCCGACCAGTGGAGCTCTTCCACTAGGAACAATATGCTTTGACTGCTTTTAGATGGATAAATATTAACACATATGTCTCTGCATAATGCTAAATTGTTGTCCTTGTGCTACTGTGGTTTGAACCTACACATAGACTCATTTTTGAGCTCTCTCCTGCTTCCACCAAATTTCAGGAGGAACTCATCACTAGAGTCATACAAAGGATGCACCTTTACATGTGCCTGACTTAGACTTCTGGAATACATTTTCATTACTGGGAATCTCGAGATAGATACTCATTGCCAGTTTTGAAGTCTCTTGAATTATTGAGATCCACTAGAAACTTTCTGAGTATGAAATTAAACAGCATAATCAAAAGCTAAAGGCTTCTCACTAGGCTGGATTTGTCCCTGCTCAGAACTTTCCTACACACTAGAAAAGGATAAAGAGATTACTCCAGTGGTTTGTAGCTGCAGTTGGGTACTGGCTCAGACAGCCTGAACTGAAAGTTTCCTTCCTTGTTTCTCACAGCATGTGCCAGCATTTCTTGATGGGAATGCAAAGATTAATTACAGCTGTACTTGCTCTGAACAAATCCTCATATTCAATACAGTCCTGCAAGATTTAGAGTAGCACTAATTAGGGCTTAGAACAACAACTCTGCAAAGACAGACATAACGAGTATTTTTTCTAATTATTTTATGCATAATAAAACTAAAGCTTCTTTCCAGAAGCACAGTGGCATTTATTCTCAAGAGTCGAGAGCCACAAGGGCTTTTCCAGTCTAAGAAGATGAGATTTTGTGTTTCAGTGCTGTTGCTGAAGGTAAGACATCAAACCACACCACTACCACACACATACAGAGAGGTAAGGATGAGTATAGTGTTTATTTCTGTACATCTGCTGGGATCCCCAGACTGGTCTCTCATGGGCTCAGTTACTGAGAGGTAAAAACAAAAGTTTGTTCTTAGCAAAATATACCAAAGCAAAAAGAAATCTTTCAACCAGAAAAATGGTAACCATTAGGCAAGATGCAAACTCTTGTCATGAATTTTCACCATGGGAGCCGTAAATATGAAGTTCTTTCTCTCATTCACCTTAATCATACCAAAAATACAGTCAAGATGTATTGGCATCCAAGAGGCAAAAGCAAAAAGCCTTTCACAGTACCATAAAAATATCAGGCTGTTTCATCTACCTCCAGGAACCTGTAAGCTAAAAGGTAAGACCACACAAGGGCTGAATTTCAGCCTTTTGGTATCCACAGACAGCAGAGCATTAACCAAGTGCATTAATGCACTGCACATGGTACAGACTTCTGAGATAATAAGGCCCTAAATTTCTAGCTTTAAATAAAATAAAAATTAAAGAACTGTAGAGTGTTAGGAACTCACTGCACAGAGCATTAGGACAGACAATAGCACAGCTCTTTCATTCAGCACCCATCTCAGCCCCCATATGGTAGACATATCAATTTCTTGTTATCCACTTATTTATTATGTATGATCTGCTCATTACTTGCCAGCTTATCCTCCCAATTCCATGCAGGCTACATTTCATCCAGCTGTTGCACTTTGTCATAAGCTAAGGCCAGCAGCAATTCATGGCAAGAATCCTTTTATTTTTCCACAGAGCGTTTAGCACAGAGAGCTTTAATGCTTGGTAGGTACAGTAACTAACTGCTGTTCTCTAACACTTTTCCATTTGCACTGTTCTAAAAAGGTTGTAATTCATGACCTTTCTGGTGGTTCTTATTTCTCTCCAATAGCAGAAAGTATTTCAGACCAGCTAATAACTGTTTTACCCATCACAGCTTTCTACAGATGGTTCTGCTGCAGAGATTGGCTCCTGTCTCTGAGATGGCACAAGTGGATTTTGCTACAAATCAAAATGATTTGCAGTGCAAAACCATTTATAGCCTTTCATTCTCTGAAAGCTTTTCAATCCAACCTACTTTAAATGCAAGTTCTTCTCACCTCTTGCTCAGTGGCACTTTAAGCAAAACTGAGACTACCAAGTGCAGATTCCTTCCTGTGGGTGACAGACAACGTGGTTTGATGGCACCTCCAACTCTGCCTCCTGCTCCACTTAGTCCTCAGTTTGAATCTCAGTGGCTGTCAAGACTCTCTGGCACTGGTACAGCCAAATCCCCCCCACACCAGGAGTTCTCTGGTGGCAGCAGGTCCATTAACATATCTCATTTAAGCACTTATTTTTAGAATACTGCAAATATAACAGGAGACTGAGGATTTCACTTCTCTAGATGCAAACTGACAAACTCTCCAGCATCAGCCAACATCCACAGGAATTTTGTGCAGAGCTTTCCAGCTGCATTTTCCTTTATGTTAACTCTCAATTTTTAATAAAATCCAAACTATAACTCACTAACTCTCCTCTCCTTTAACAAAATGCCACTTTTGTTTGAGAGTTCTTACTTGAAACCTTGATCTGAAAAAAAAAACCCCTTTCCTATTTGGTCATGGAGACAGGATTAGGAGCCAGGGACTCCAGCTGCTAATCCTTCCTGCCACAGACCAGCCACGATGCTTTGCAGTATTACACTTAAACAAGCAATTAACTTCTTTTGCTGTACAAAGATGACTCAGACTCCATAACTTGACCATAAACTTTTGAGGTCTTGGGATTAGAGAACAGAACTAGAACTGAGAATTTAAATCTGGATCTCTGACACTTAATTGCCATGATACTGCCATAAAACCTTGCTCAGATATTTAACCAAGGAGAAACATCTCTGTAACTCCTCCTGCTATGTGAGTCCTGAGCAGGGGGATGTTCATGCTGCATTGATTAAGTTTGCACGTTAGCAATCTTTTAAGTTCATATGACATTTTATGTCAGATTAAGCAACTGTTGCAGAATTCTAACAATACCAAACCAGATTGTAACAGACTATTATTGTTATTTTTGTAACAAACAAGTGGCAAACTGAAGCAAAGGCTTAGAGGTTTCATATATATATGTAATATAGCACTATCACTCCTTAGGTGTAGTAGCTATAATTCAGACAAGACTATTTACCACTTCACAATTAGCTTTAAAAAGAATCATATAACATTGTTAGACACAGGTGTACTTGACTTTCAGCACTAAACCTGTGCAACTACAAAATATTGAGGCTCACCAACAGCAAACATGAGTTTTGTAGCACTACTCTCAATCCCTTGTTTTTTTAAAAATGTTGTGGGTCAGGGTGGTATGTCCCATCTAGATCTAGCAAAGAAAAAACCCACCCAGCTTCCCCAGCAATAATTTCGTTTCACAGGAGTTCTGCCAACTAGGAATACCCATGTAAAGCTCCAAAGTAATTTGGCACAGAGTTGCTGCTAGTCCCAATTACATGCATTAAATGGTAACGAGATTTCCCATGCTGGCACTTGGAACAGTGTGGTTATTCCCTTTGTATATCTCACCAGCACTGGTCAAGCCTCAATGGATTTCACTGGTGAAATATGAGTTTCACAGCTCTTGATAAAAAAAAAAAAATCATCCTTGCAGAATAAGCAACATTCACAGTCTCTTGTGTCAGCTCATATTCAAACAGTAGTTTGCAAAGAGAAGAGCTCATTTTTATGTTACAGCCAATTGTATAAGCTGAGGTTGATTTGACACTTGGTATTTTCTCAAGAGAAAGTGCATTAGCAAGTGTATTACATTGATACCAGGCACATTTCAGGGCTGTGCATATATGCTGAAAGAGTAAATTGCTCAGAAATATGCTTTTAAGGCTACCACTACTCTCCCACTGCATCTTAACGAGAAATGATCCGTTGGAAACTTTATACTTCAGGATTCAAGAACTCTCTATTAAACTGCACTGAATAATTTTGGCAAAACACAGCCCATTCCTGCAGATTTCATTGAACAAAATGCTTCCAAGTCACCTACTTCTCACCTCAAGTCAGCACTCTGCTGCCACACCTCCCGGTTCACTTGGCTTCTAGAGGCAAACACTGCCACAAAACCTGCCCGAGCCTCAGCAGCTGGTACACAGCCCAACCTCATATCAGCTCACATCACTGCTGGACCAAAAAAAAGACATTTAAGCCACACTTTGTCCACTCTGAATCAAGAATCAGTGCAAAAGACCAGTGCCTCACCTCCACACTGCCCGACACACACAGCTGCCTGCCCAGGAGGCTTTGAAGCCATCGAGGCAGCAACAAAGCTCTACTAACCCAAGGAGCTGCCAGTGCACTCTGCAGCATTCCCAGCACACTGTTCTGGCACCATGATTTAACCACTTCCATTTATTTTAAATGTCAGCTAAAAGGAAAAAACTAACCCCATAGTTAATTCATACAGGAGTGACTCGTGTCCTGTTCCAAATACCCCCAACCCCTCCTCATCTCAGAACACCCAGAGAATGGTCAATCCATATAAAAGAAAAGGTCTTGAAAACATTTTCCAGAATCTTCCCACATCCAAGGCTTCAGAGGCTCTTAGCATTTGAAGTATTAATGGAAGTGTTCCATACAATTCCCTGTGCACAGATCTAAAAATAGCTATGGACACAGTAGTAAGGTTTTGTCTGTATTTGCAAGCCTCTCACTTCCCTCTCAGGAACTACAACTTCCCATTAATGCTGGACTGTATTTTTCTTAAAAGGAGCTATTAAAACACCAGACATTTTCAACAGTGCAGTGAAGAATAACAGTAATACATCAAAAGCAACAACTGAATCTCAATTGATACTCCAGGGATGGATCATGAACATATTCTGTGTATTAAGAATGACAATGCTGTTTAAGAACTGACAAAGTCAGACAAAGGCTCTGCAGATCTGCTCACCATTAGCTTGAGCTCTCCAACAGCACCAGCACACAATATAAATCTCTTCTGTGACAAAACTGTCTCTTTTTTTGCCTGACAAGCCTTATTTCTCCCATCTTTACCCACAGTAACATGCCGAGTTGCAAGAAGTCAAAGAAGTATCTAACTTTGCTTCAGATGTTGTGTGTTCTGCACACCTGAAACCAGAATACCTTCTCACATTCTCCCACCAGAGACCTGGGCGGATGAAACAAACCAAAACACCCAACAAAACAGACACCACCTGACCAAAGCAAGTCCTGCCTTGGTCTCCATGGTTTATGACATAAAAGGAAATGCCACTTCTGGGTGAAAACCAGCTGCAGATACATGCACCCAAACGCCCAAATACTTGTTATTGGGCTCAAACTTTAGACGCTTCCATCCTTCCAGCTAAATCCTACTGGAAATCCCAAAGTCCTTTCCCCAGACTCCATTCCAAGTGGGATTTGTCTCCCCCTGCTGGCAATGAAGGAGTTAGAGGCAGTTGCCCGAACTGCCACAGGCAACCTCCAAGGAACAAATGCTACAGGACATAGGGAGACACGTGATAAATGTATTCCCTTCCAACACAGACAGAAAATGGGGTGGGATAATGAGGGCAGGAGAGAAGGGAGAAGAATCACATTCTGATTACAAAGGAATTCCTATTCTAGCAGTTAAAAAACGAGGACAGACATGACAATGTAACAAAACATACAATGAGGCTTTTGTCCCCAAACTACTTGGCTTGCAAACAAGGAACAGAGGAACTTGGGTCGGTGGGGACAGGCTGGGGCAGGGGGAGAGCGAGAGGCTGATGTTTGTGAAAAGAGAGTGAAATTGGTTAGTTTGCTTTAAGAAAGGCTGTGAAGAAAAAAAGCAAAAAAGCAGCCTGCTATTGTAGAATCCACCCACTCACTTCTGAAATGCTCAAAGACTCAGACAGGGATTTACAACCAGCACTTCCAGGCACTGAGTATGAAGTAGAAAACACTCAACTGCCCAGAGGCAGCTTCTGTGGTGCCAGAGAAGCAGCTTTAAGATTGCACAGGGTTATGGTCAG
>NW_008681471.1:1812-15875 GCF_000695815.1 Acanthisitta chloris | reverse complement strand
TGAGTCAGGCAGTGAGCTTGGCATTGCAGACCACAGGAAGGCACCTGCACGCTGCAGTTTGCAGCTCTAGTTAATCAACCAACACGGTTTACTTTTCACTTTCGACAGTCACACAACTTCCTGGAGAAACAGAGCATTCCAAAGCAGACCAATAGAATCCTACAGTTTAGAAGCCAAAATAATAACAATAATACAAAACAAAAGCTGGTGCTCAGCTGACTGCAAGAGCAGGGGGAAGAAAAGGCAAGTGCTGAGCAAGGTTGTTTGTTCAAACAGTGTTGGGACACATTCAGAAAGATGAAAGTAATGTAAAATTGCAAAATTCTGGTGATGATTTCAAAACTATTTTAAAGATAATAAATTCAGTTTAAACCAAGCATATTGCATTTAACAGCTCGCTTATACTAAGGAAGAAAGAGAGTGCTGATGCAGAGGTTTTCTTTAGTCTTAGTTAAAATCAGTTCAGGAAAGATTTATTTTCTCGGAGTCCACTATATATGGCTTTTATTTATTGACACGAGTCTATATCCAGTAAGGGTTTAGACTCAATGAAGGTATGGGTTTATACAGATCCTATGCAATCATAAATAAGGCATCTCCTTCAACCACCTCTTTCTTTAGAAGTTATGCAGCTTTTTTTTTAAAAGGAATTGTACTGGTGCTAATTCCCAGGTCCTCAGGGAATCAGACTCCTGCTGAGCCCAGAAGCAAGGCATGGAAACTTGTTCATGTTAGCAAGGTGTTAATTTGTTTAGTGACCAACCCAGAAGCAGCATTTGTATCCTTGAGACCAATCTACTACATTTAAAAGCCTTTTAAGCAGTAAGTGCTTTTTTAGTTACAACTGAGGAACTTGACAATCCCCTGCCGATGTACAGTCAAGTAACAGCACCCAGGGTTTGTCTTTGCCGTGGTGCCCAGAGACAGGACAAGGAGTAATGGCCACAAACTACAACACGAAGTTCCACCTCAACATGAGGAAGAACTTCTTTCCATGGAGAGAGACAGAGCACTGGAACAGTTGCCCAGGGAGGTTGAGCCCCCTCCTCTCTGGAGAGACATTCCAAACCCACCTGGACAAGCTCTGGTGCATCCTGCTCTAGGTGACCCTGCCTGGGTAGAAGGGTTGGACTAGATGATCTCTAGAGGTCCCTTTCAACCCCAGTTTTCTGTGATTTTCAAGCTATTCAGCAGCACAAATGCAGGTCCTGTGACTGAGTTACACTGTGCTGGTGTAACACACCACATCACTATGGACCAGGGAACAGGCCTGGTGTCTGCACTAGCTCCAGCTCCATGAATGCCATCCAAAAAGCAGCACCACAGAACCATAGCATGATGCTGAAGCTGACAGCACACTGAATGATCACTTGCATGCCTGTATGCTTTGTTCTTGTGGGGCTTTTCTATTTTTTGGCATTTCCTGTTTAACCCTAAAGCCAGAGAGTGCAGAGGTGGGTAGGCCTGCTACTCTTGGAACACTTTGTTCAAACTGGACTTTTTTTTCCCCAGTTTGATGCAATTTTATTGCTAAGCAGCCCAGGAATGAACCTCCCACATGATCCCGATCTGAATCTCCCTCTACAAATAAAACCTATGCTTGATCAGAGCATTTCCCAGGAAAAAAAATCCCAAACAAATAACAATCTTAAAAGGCTTCAGACACAACTATTGCTTACTAGACTGGATTCTCTTAGTAGCTGGTTCCAGATAAATTCAAGTTCCCTGTGGCATGAACCATCTTTTTATTCCATGTTTGAACACTGCTTAGAACAGCAAAGTCTGTGTCTACAGATGCTGAGAATAATGGAACAATTAATCCATCCTCTCTCCTCCCTGCACATCCTCCCCCCACTCTCAGTGCTGTAACGTGGAAATGGTGATATTTTTAGTCCAAGGAAGTGAGGTTTATACAATAATCCTGTGACAGTTCTACCTTCCCATTTCATTTATTCTTTAGCCATTTGGCAGTGCCACAATACTTCAGAGACAGATTTCAAAGATATGCAACAACAAGACTCAAACAGACATCTTGCTAGTGGAGACAGATGAGTACCCAAGGGCTGCAACATGAATTTAACCCCAGTATTAGACACTAGAGAACCCACACAGAGAAGCAGCATGAGAAAACAGTAAGGATTTCACTACTGAATTTATCATGTTTTCCTTCAGCTCTACTGATCCTCTGTCAAAGAGGCTCAGGGAAACCATACAAATGTTTCTATCCTTTACCTAACTCCTCTAATTAAACACTGACAGCATATCCAGGCATGGAGCAGTTCACCTTGAGCTGTCTCTTTTTTATCTTTTTAAAGAGAAGCCAAATGCAAAACAAAGACTTCTACCTGCAGCTACACACTGAAGCATAATTAATGTTAAAATAATGAAGATACATTTATTAGAACAATTAGGAAATGATTCCATATAATTTTCCAAGAACTAGTAACCAGTAGCCTGTTTCACTGAACAGGGAAGAAAGAGAGGAAAAATCCCATCTCCATCTTGTACGTAGGAAGAAAAAGGAGTGGATTACAAACAGCTGTGAGAAACATATTCCATACCAGAAGTGCAGCTATTCTGGCACAAGAGCATGAAAACCAAACAGCAAGAAAGCAGGAAGATAGCACATTTTTATGCTCACTGTCATCTTTCAGTTGCTTATCCAAGTTTCACTTGCAGCCGTCAGGATGAAAAGAAACAGTCAGAGAGCAGCACCAGGAATGGGTGTTGCATTCCCTTCAAAAGAGCTGCATGCAGGAAGAGTTTGCCAGTATCAATACAGTGCAAGCTGGCAGGACTGGAAAGTTACAAATTAAGTGCGCCTTCATCAGTGATCTACTATGAACAGACCTACTGAGCTGCTAAAATATTTTTAGTTCAACCAATTCCTGCCTTTTTTGGTTTCTCTTGCTCTTCCAGTTTATCCAGTCATGTGCACTTTTCCACTCCCTCTTACTGCCATGTAGTTTTTCAAGTTTGGCTCCAATTACCACTTGTTTCTGCTGCTGAAGTGCTCAGATTTACAGCACTACTACAAACAGCTCAGAGGCTAAATCTTGCACGTAGCAAAGAGTCTCTCAGCTGAAGAGAGATTTACACACCAGGGAACTCCGTTCCTCCCCCGGGAAGACGGATGTACTCACCAGCTGATACTCGCTCCGACGGCTGAAGGCTTCCTTGATTCCTGAATCCCTCCACAGAGCACCCAGTGCAGGCACATACAGCTGGAAGGTGGCAGGCTCTATGGGCATTCCAGCTTTGTTTTCAAAAGCCATCAAAAACATTCCATGCTTCTCATTCTCAGTGTACTGCCAAGGGATCCCCAGCTTGTCCCGTGCATCCACCAGAACTCTGCAGCCCTAGGGAATGAGTCAGATAACAAAGTCAGTGATAAAAAGATTCAAGTGGAGAAGAACAAGGACTTGAAGGTACTTGAAGATTATTTTTTTGACACTATTCTGGTGAGACTGAACTCAGGAGAGAATCATAAACATTGTTTACTGCAACATCTCCAACAGAAATAAGACAGAGTTTACTTCTGAAAGCAACTTAGCCACAAAGTATTTCTCCAGGTGGACAAAGTATTAGCAGCAACAGCTCGTGGCAATGCAACAGATAATGAAAGTAAAGATCAAATGAGTAAGAAAAGTGTCTGGGAACGAATGTGTGAACCTCATAGATGTAATTTTAAAAGTAATACCATATTCTTCCACCTTTTTCTGGGCATTTTGCAGGGTTTAGACACCAAAAAGGACATCCTAAGCTTTTCCAAATACTAGGAGATCAGAAGAGCATTAGAGGATGGAAGACACTGCACAGATCTCAAGCCACCAGGCTCAAGAAAGCAGGCGCAGCTTTCCCTCAGCATCAACTTCCTCTTTGAACTTGCCATACATTGGCTAAGGAATGTGTGACAGGTAGATTTGGGTACTCTAATTCTGGAAAAGAAATCTGGAAGCAAAGTGATCTCATTCTCAGGTTTAACTCAGGATTACTGAGCTGCTCATTTTCACATTTTGCAGTCTTTATGGAAACTTAATTTCATATTCATGGCAACAAGCCAAACCCATGAGGTTACATAAATCTGAAACTTCAGCTTTGACTCTAACTTCACCTGTACTAAACAGATTCAGATGGACAATAGTTATTTCTCAAGAGTGAGCACCATCTTCATAATGGACAGAGCTGTTACTGGTGGCTTAGCACATCAAGTACCCTCGAATTCGTAAGTAAAATCTGTGGGTTATGTTGAACTACTCATTGTGTCAATCTTTTAGTTTTAAAGTTTATGACAATTCATTTAAAAATACTGAATTTCTGTTTCCACAGCCATTCACATGAACCTCCACGTTACTGCACTGATTTCTCTTCTGGCACACTTTAAGCCATCAAGACTGCAGTTTGTTTTCTTAACACCTGAACCTTCCATGTCTCCCATCCTTTAACTGCACCACACAGGAGCAGTAACTTTCCCAATGGAAACCAAGATTGGAGAGGGAAATGTGAAGCAACTTAGTGGAGCGTCACAGAAAGGGACTCAAAGTGAAGCGTGGCAGGTGTCACTATGCAACAGTGTTCCTGAAGTGTAGCTTCCCCAAAATGCAAATATTTATGACTCTCTAGTGATTGTTACTTTCTTTTTATAAAGGAGGGAATATAATTCCACAATACCACCAAAAGACTAAACTTGGATACATTCACAAACTGCTGGTTTAAATTCCAGACATAACTATTTAGTAACTCTGTCATATGGACCAAAAGCCAACATTCATTCTTAGTCAGAGATTATCCTTTTATTAACAGAAGTTGTTAGATCATTATTTGAATGGCACTAACAAATATAAGCATGAAAAACCCCACTTAATAACACTGTCTCTGCACTGCAGATGCCTCCATAATATCTCACAGCTTTAGACACTTTTGCAAATCATCACTTGCACAGAACACCATCCTGGCAGCAACAGAAAGCCAGGTCAGCTCCCCATTAATCCCAGTTGAGAACCTGGAGATTTTTCCAAAGCATTGTGGCAACCAAGACCGGTGGGACATGGTGAGTTCTTGCTGTTTAGTGCTGGGTTGGTCCCTGTTCAGCAAGAAGTGTGTGAAGAGAAATGGTTAACCAGCACTGTGTGTGGGCTGATCAGCATCTCCCCAGCCATCTCCCATGGATCAGCATCTCCCCACGGATCACCCTCTCCCCACGCTGCCTCGGGCCCTGCTCGGAGCTCCCACCCACGCAGGGCAGCTCTGACCTTTCTCCTGCCTGGGCCCCTGCTCTGCCTCTCCCCAGGCCACTCAGCTCCAGCGTTTGGCTCACAGCTTTAGGGTGGATTTAACCCTTATCCACCTCACAGCTACTGCAGTCCCATCACAGCATCTCAAAGGAATGACCGCAGGACTGCACAATTCCTGTTTGGATAAAGCAGCACTGGGACCTCAGTGCTCTGCCTTTTCCTGCTCCCACTGGAGACATGGAGGCTCAAGAGAGACTGTTGTTAAGGAAAGCTTCATTATTTGTTTGGAGAAAACCACAGAACAGTTTCAATCAAGGGCATAGAGACTGCTCCAGTCCCAGAATAGTCACTTATCTGCTGATTGCTGCTCCTTGGAAATGAGGGTTTGAACCTCCCCGAGGCAACAGAGGGAACTAAACTTAGACCTCACCGACCCTACACAAATGCATTAACTACTGTAAGGTCACCCATGGGGACTGCGTAGCATCAGCACCTTTCTCTGGCTGTTCCAGAGACAGAGGTGTCACTACAGGGGTATAAAATGAAAGAGGGAATTTTAGATTAGATATCAGAAGTTTTCCCTGTGAGGGTGGTGAGACACTGTCCCAGGGAGGCTGTGGCTGCCCCAACCCTGGCAGTGTTCACAGCCAGGTTGGCTAAAGCCTTGAGCAACCTGCTCTGGTGGGAGGTGTCCCTGCCCAGGGCAGGGGTTGGGGCTGGATGATCTCTAAGCTCCATTCCAACCCCTTAACATACTCTCATACTATGCCACCAAACCACATGCAGAGCCCAACCTGGGACAAACTGGCAGATTCAGAGGGACATCAGCACTGCCAACAGACACAGAGACACACACTGAACGGATAATATAAAAAGCACCAGGAATGCTGTCCTGGGCACAGCCACGGGAACAGCACCTCTCAAAAATCAGAATTTTTACAACACACCAATTTCGACATCAAGAGTAAAACCTTTACACGATGAGCAAAACAGCCAATGTTTCTTCCTCCCAACTCTCAGCAGTTAAAAGTGTAAGTGACTCAGCGAAATCCTAAGTGAATCTAAACTTAACATTTGTCCATCTCCACAAAACAGTTCCATAAATGCTACAAACAGATGTCACAAGGATGAGGAGAAACAGAGAAATTGCTAAATTTAGAACCTATGTACTGCTGTTCTTGCATCTCAGAGTTACTGGTAACATTATCTTTTTTTGCAGCCACACTGAGCATTTGATAATCTTTTCCTCATTAATCTGCAGAACAAGTTACCACAGAAAAGATTTCCTTACTGGAAATACATGCAAAACACCTTCCCTAACTCCTTCCTCCAAAGAGACCATCATGGTACACAGCCAGAAAGTCCCTTTCATCTGTAGTTGAACTGCTTAAAGGTTTATTCACACTGTTCATGCCCAGAGGTGAAGATTTCATTCAGAAAATGAAATGCAACTAAAATTTCTAGAATTTCCATTTATTATAGAATGAATAGAAAAGTTTCAGGTATTTCTGAAGTAATTTTATCAAAATTGAACTTGGAGTCAGGCAACCACAGGTACAAATAAGGAAAACCACCACCAAACAAGCCTTGTTAGATGTACAACTCTCCCTCCCAAGCTCTAACAAAGGCAACACCAGACTGTTTTCATTGCAGTGCTCCTTTCACAATAAACCTTCCCAACACTGCTGGGACAGCTTTTCTGATTTTCTGCTACTATAGAAAATATCAATTCGCTCTTTCATTCAGAAGACTGAACACCATCAATTACCATTCTGTTTTCAAATCTGGAACATGAAAAAAAAAGTAGCAACAACTTTTGATGTGAAATAAACTTCTGAACAGTGCAAGTGATCTAAAGCTTTTGTGCTGCAATCAAAGCAGGACCCAGAATAAGCACAGATGGAAAGAATTAAAATTCACAGATAAGGATAGTGTCAGGCACTAGAAAATGGCAAACAGCAGCATCATGGAAGCACCAGCTAGGGAGAAAAAAATAGGAAATTCTCTGTTCCATTCTTTTTCTAATAATATTTAACATTCTCAAGTCACTGTATAAATCCATGACATGCACAAAACCTGAATAGAGACAGGGTTGAAGAAGAAAAGGTGTAACCAGAGGGTGATGTGATCTACCTCATGAATCGCAGAATCAACTGGGTTGGAAAAGACCTCCAAGACCATCAAGTCCAACCCTACTGTGGTCACTAGTCCATGGCACTAAGTGCCACATCCAGTCTCAGCTTGAAAACCTCCAGGGATGGTGAATCCACCACCTCCTTGGGCAGCACATTCCAATGCCTGATCACTCTCTCTGTAAAAAACCTCTTCCTAATATCTAACCTAAACCTCCCCTGGCAGAACATGAAGTGTCATAACTTACACAGAAGAAAACACTCAATAAGTCTAGAAATGGACAGATTAAAAAAAAAAGATAACTAAGGCAGGATATGTAAGACATCTACAGAAGTTAGAAACCACTTGCAGAAAAAGAGTAGACAACGACTATTCTTCCCCCTCCCCTTGCAGCACAGTGTAGAGTGGTAGAGCAACAGTTATCAAACAGCAGGTTAAACTCAAAGGGGTTTTCCTATGCACTCCCCAGCAAGACAAACTCACTGACACAGGATGTTGTCCAAAGGTACGAACGGACTCAAAACACAACGACAAATAGATGGAAGGAAACCCAAAGAGCACCATTTGATTCCACTCCAGATGCAAATCCTGGCTCAAAAAGTTTCCCAACCCAAAGGCTGCCAATAACTGGAAGAGTACACCCAAGTATCACACTGCCTTGTGCTTGTACTCGATTTTGGTTGTGGGTTGTTTGTTCCTGTCAGAGACAAAGCCTGAGCTCCTGGGCTGACACAGCACAGCTGCTGGCACTGAGCATGTTTGGACTCACCAGCGGGATGAAGGTTTTATGAGCATTTACACAAATGCTCATTACTAGGACTGGCTCGAATCTATTTTTTCTTCTTTGCTTTTGGAAGTTTTCTAGCTTTGAAAAGAAATCCAGGTGGTCTTGTATTTTTATATAATAGTTAAATGATTTTGTGGGAATTATTAGATAGGTTATCACCAGCTAATGTCGTTTGAAACCAGTGATGTTTGCCAATACATGAAGTGTTGTGGTGTTTACAGAACAGCATGACTTAAGCCCATCTTACATCGGTTGTTACACTGCTACACAAAACATAACCTTCACATTTTACATTATTCACCTACTCCAGGACTTGAAGGATTCATTATCCTCAAAACTTCACACCTTTTGCCAGATGGATCAGCTCAGAAGCTCAGTGAACACAGCTCACTTAAGCACCACAGACACAAAGGAAACAACAGGTTTGGGGGCCCTTACTCACGGGCAGGGGCAGGTCCTTCCATGCTCAGACCAGCAGTCAAGCAATCAAAAAATCTGATTATTCTCGTCAAGTGCCTGGAGAGAACTTGCAAACCTACTTAGAGTTTGTATACAAATAGAAGAGTCTCCTACAGTGCATTTCTCAAAATATTTTAAAGGAACTATTACTGAGTAGGAGATCACAGACAGCAGAACAACTGTTACAGGTGAAATACTACAGCAGCTACTTTTTAAGCTTTGACCATTAATACACTGCTCAACATCCTACCAAACCCTAAAACTCCAGTGTGTCACTTATGGAAGTTACTGTATAAGGGTAGTGCTGATCACTGCTGGATGTTTACTGGGGAACTCCAAGTCACACCTAACAGGCAATAGTCTTCTCCTATGGCTGTCCACCAGCAGGAACACTGCAGGCACAGGGAGATTCTGACGTGTTTCCTACTGTGTGTTTTTCCTCACTGTTGTTGACAAGGAACTGGCAAAGCCTGTGGATCACATCTCACAGAGACTAATATAAATCTCAGCTAAAAGGAGTGCTCCCACAAAAGCAAGATGTTTCTTTGAGCCAGAGGAAGAGCTGCAGGAATACAGGTCCAGCTGCACCAACTGTGCCACAAATTTGCAACAGCTCTGTGACCTGTGGTGCCAATACAAGAGAGAGCTGAGTCCCACAGCTGCAGCTGGGGCTGGTCTGCTGAGCAGCAATGCTTACTGGCAAGTAAAGAAAGATGATAAAATGTAGCCTACGTGTATTTTTAGAAAGCATCTCTTAAACCTTCTAAAAAAGACATTTTCAAAGACAATTTTAAAAAATAAAGTTGTCAGGGTTTGCAAATAGAATTGAAAGCACTTGTTTTAAACTGCTGTCTGGAACACTGGAGAGGTGACCTACTACTAGCAAAGTGATAGCCAGACAATCAGATTTTTACAGCACACTATCATAAAAGCATTAACAGTGTTTTTCTTTGATCTACGTCCTTGGAACACTAGAGCCAAGCAGTAGCCAAGAACCCAATGTCATTAAGGATAAGGTTTCACATTACACAACACTCGGTCTAACCATTAGGTACCATCAAAAGGGGCATCTTTGCTGGGAGTGGAGTTCCACCCTCTCCTGTTTGATAGGTTTGTCATTAGCCTGAGCCCACAAGCCAATCCCATGAGCAAACATCACCAAAACCTTGGCCATTTATATAAAAAGTGGTTTCCAGCATCTCTATTAGTTTGCTGAAAGGCAAGACAGACACAAGGGTAGGGGTGGAAGCAGCACCAGTTAGCCCAGTTAGCCAAAGAAAATGCTCACCAGTTCTGCAAGTATTTTCACCATTCACATATTCCAGTACCACCCAGGTGAGAGCAAACAGCAGAGATGACCTACCTGCCAGCCCAACATACAAATAAAAAATGGGAACAAAGGGGAAGTGTCATTTACTTAGTCCACAGGAACACAAACATTAAAAAAACATTTGGATTAGCCACTGAATCTCTGGATTGGGAGCAGCAGTTATGTCTGCTTGTCTGGAAACTCTGAAAAGAGTCCTTGTCTTTGAATCCAGCAAAATGACGACAAATGCAGCAGAAGAAAACACTTTCACAGCAAACATTACTTGTAACTAGGCACAAAGTAGAGAGATGATGACCTCAGAGGTGACGACTGGTGCAGGACTTTACAGAAAGTTCCAGGTCAAGACTCTCAGAATTATACCAGCAGCTTTCTCCTTGTCCTGAGACCGTCACACTAATATCTAGTTCGTAATTAGTTCAGGATTTCAACAGCAGAAGCAGCATCTCCAGCTCCAAATGTTTGGCAAGGCCCTGCCATACTGCACCCCCGAACACACTGCCACAGCACCCGGCACATGTGCTCAGGCAGACGGGAAGGGCAGACAGGGAGGAGCCTCAGCGCCAGGACAAGACCAGTCCCTGACCCTCACTGGAGTGAAAACACCCAGGCAAGTGGAGGAAACTCATTTGGGAACTGTGCAGCCTCCGATTCCTTCCAGCTTTTTCTCTTGTTGTAATTTGTATTGAACTTCCTTCAGACAATGCGTACTAGCTTGTTCCAAAGTTTTCCTGTAAACATTGTCAGTAGCACAATTTGCTAAAATTTTTTTGGCCAATACTATTTCCAAGTTCATTATAAAAATATATGTATAGACAACCGACTGAATATAATGTAAGCTCCCAAATTTAGTTACTCAAGTGACTAAACTTTTGTCTGGAAAACATCAAAGTATGTGTCTACAGTCTCCAGGGGCTAAGTCATGCTCTGCAATACTAATGACTACATCACAAGAGCACTGAGAGCTGTTTTGGAACAGCTATGAATATTTATCACTTACCACTGACCAGAACTCCTCTTCCACTATCCACCATGATGAAGACAGATTGCTGTCTCACAGCCCAACCAAGAGACACCCAAATGCAAAGGGACCACCAGAGTTGATGAAATTTAAATCAAGACACAGAAGATACATCAACTGTTCGTAAGAGTTTTACTGATTGAACCTGGACCAGGAAGATCAACAAAACTCATCAGGTTGTTTTTTTTTCTTTTCTACACAATTCGGTGAATATAATTTTTCCTATTAAAATAATCTCTATACAGTAAAAGCACAGAGCAAAGACAATCAGATGTTAAAAGCAGTTCTTGCATGGCAAATTTAATGGAAATTCACCTAACTACAGTTTCTACGGAATATTCTCCTTGTCATTCTTCTCAAAAGGAGACTGACACTGTCCTGTGACCAAACACTGGAGCAGCTGGATTCCAGCTCTGGAATAACAGACTGAACATCAGTATCATCACCTCCTAATGGGCTTCCAAATTCATTTGCACGTAAACCTATAGAAGTGTGGAGTCAAGCCAATGTAAAAAGCAATATAATGGATAAGATGGATTCCCCTTCATTTGTAGGCTATTGGAAGAAAAGTGCTTGCATTATAAATGGGCAGGTAACCTGGTTACTTAAAGTGTAGCTTCCAACCATATTGAGGAATATGCTTTTTGTTCTTCCCACACTTTGTATGTGTATCTGACAAACCTGCAACTTGCAAGAGAGTTTCCTCAGTTTGTCAATGACAGGAAGTACAGCCACCTTACACTCAGCCACTAGAAACACAACATAAGCCCATTCCAGGTACACAGAGTCCCTGCAACAACAGAGCAGGGGCAGTCCAGACTTAGTACTGGCTGCAGAAGTCCAAAGTTCTTCCTAAAACTGCCTTCAGCACAGGCCGCTCACTTAACTGCCACTCATATTCCTGCTACCAAGGAGAAATGTTCTCAGGTATGCACATGTGTCTTGCAGCTACGCTCGAAAGTCCCAAAGGATTGTTCCTCGGAGTTGTCATGCTCAAAATCTTTCACTGTTCTTCCCCACTCGGAGCACACAAATGAAGCTACACATCATTTCCTGCGTAGTCCCTCCCTCTGCAATTGCAGGCTTTCCAATTCCTTAGTCAATCATTACATTTCAGGCCACAAACAACAACATTCATGGCTTGACTGAAACCTTGAGCTGCCCTTCTCATTCTCCACAGGGAAACTAACATTACCAAAACAGCTCAACAGATTATCCTTCAGGCTTTTAAAAGCTGAACTTTTTCTCTCTTCAGATTGAAATCTCCCAAACAAGCTGGTGCAAGTACCACTCTGGTGCTTGTAGATTGCTTTTACTGTTTTCTTATGCAGCTAAGCCAGGTTTTTTCAAGCAGCATGATATTCTCATACTCGAAACAAAAAACATTTAGACAAGGAACATCAGAGCTGTGATTCATGGAGGATCTGAGCTCTGTAACTATTATCAAAGGAAGCAAGTAGAGTAGCAAGGCCAACCCATCTGTTTTGGAAAGTATCAAAAGATTCCTTCAGCTACAGTTGGAAAGCATCAAAATGCTCATGTAATACCACCAGATTTTTCTTAGATCTGAAACTTAAGGTACATGAAAATTTTTCAAGTGTCTCTGTATACCCAAGAGTCACCTTAGAATTCACTCTGCTGCAGTGACGAGCCAGCTCTATCCTATCCACTCTCCTTTTCCAGGTGGGTGTGCTGCAGTCCTGGAGCCTGTGTACTCATACCAGGACATTAACACTGCTGCTTTTCACTTCCAGCATCAAAAAGTTCCAAAAAGTTACTTTGAAACTTAGCCTCGATTAACAAGCAAAACCCCAGTTAACCGATGACTATTTACCTTGAACCAAAGCAAAACTAATGTATTTGAACACCACCCCACAAATGCCAGAAAAAGCCAGCAAGGCCCTGAACCATCACCTGTGCTAAATGGAAAAGTAAATTCTGTATCATAGATCTATTTGTTTCAGCATTTTGTTTCTAACTAGGGTTTCCCCAAGGTGGGGGATGAGAAACAGAACAGGGTGAGCAAAGAACTTAGCACTAAGATATCAGAAAAGGGAGAAGCGGAGAACTCCCAGTGACTGACTGCAATGTCAGTTCATGCTCAGCACTGACATTTTCAAGGAGGTTTCACATGTACTTCTCTGAATCAGTTCCTTCATTCTCCATCAGCTGTACTGACTGCCTGAACACCACTGCAATAAGCATGTCCAGCCGTGCTAAGGGAGCCGGAATGCTCCTCCTTCCGAGAGAAGTTTAGTCATGGCTGGAAAACGAAAATTGACCATTTAATCCCAGAGATTTACACTGCATTTCTCACTCAGATCTCAGAGCTGCAGAAGCTTAACTGAACCATTGTCTGGCCATGCTGAGAACTGTGTGGAAAAGGGGCTAAGGTTGCTGCAGCTGTACTTCAGGACACCACACAGATTTATATGCTATTTACTAGGATCATTTTCACTTCACATTGTCCACACAGAGTGCTATAAAAATTCATCTTATATCTTTTCTTGCAAGTTAAGCACATGCTGATCTCTGCTTCATTAAGTCTTAATGGGGGATCATTGTGAACTTCCTGAAAAAGTGAAAAGAACCTGTAGTCTAAACACTTCATTACGCAGAGAGCAGCAATCACGTTCACTTGACAATTTACATTGTCAGAGAAGAAAAATAAGTTTACTTTAAGCACTGTATGTTTATCCACAGAACAAAGTTTAATACAAGAAAGTAATTACACAATTACCCTAAAAGCAATGCACTGACAACATCACTGTTCTGAAAGCCTGAAATTCTGTCTTGGTATTTGATTTCTTCCTTATGATTATGGCAAATGTCGAGGTGTTATCAGGTTACTTTCTGATGAGCAAAATGCAAACACAACAGCCACTGCCTTCTCAGACCTCCTTCCCATCAGAAAACTCTTCTAGCTCCCTTTGTTTGCTCTCCCTCCTTCTACCTACTCTTTCCACAGCGACCACTCCTGAGCCATTCCCAAAACCTAAGGGGGAAGTGTAAATTGTGTTCTTATATGCAAGGGGAACTCTTGCCATGCAGGGAAGGAAGAGCCTGACACGTCCCACGAGTGGAGCCCAACCTAACCCTCCC
>NW_008681471.1:910-1787 GCF_000695815.1 Acanthisitta chloris | reverse complement strand
CTGAACCATATTAACTCACTTAAAAAACTACTTCCAAATCTTAGTTTGAAGATTAGAAGACTTTAAAACGTGCTCAGCTGACACAGCCCAAGAAGTGCTGTTAACTATTAGATCACCTGCTACCTTGAGGACCTGGATTATCCTTGGAACTGTGCACATCTGCCCAAAGCCATCCACCAAACAAGTGTTTCAAGTGCACAACTCAGCCTCCCCTGCTATAAGATGGAGACACTTTCCCTTCCAAAGCACACCAAGTTCTACTGCTGGAAGCTCTACACCTTCTGCATACATAAAAAATTGCATCATTTTACCATAACTGGTATTGCTTAGACAGCTTAAAGAGGAAGGAGTCTCAGATTTTTCCATTTCCACAAACTGCTTCCTTAAAAGCCTCTGCTACTACTTGAAATCAGCATCGATAAAAAAAAATAAATCAGTGGCAGGACTAAAATAAACATTAAGACCTAAAATAAGACTCCTTTTTTCTAGGTGTATGGATAAAAGAAATTGTAAAACTCTCTTTGCTCATATAACTACAATCAGAGAGAAGCTTCTGTGCTTCAACTTTCTTGCAGTTAATGGGCTCCAGCCTGGAAATGGATGAAAAAAAAAAAAAAAAGGAAAAGAATTAGACAACAATTTTCCTGTTCACTAACAGAAGTGAAAGCCCTTCATGGAATAGCAGTATTCTTAAAAACAGGAGTCATTGTATGTGTGCACTTATTTAGCCCACATAAAGCTTCTATTTAAACACAAATCTGAAAACTCAAAAGCAACTCGTTATCTGTAACTTGCAGAGTTCCCTTTCCTTTAGCTTTCTACGAAATCCCACAGAGCCTCACAAATCCGAGCCTACATGAGAATGGAGAGAGTTCTA
>NW_008681471.1:0-877 GCF_000695815.1 Acanthisitta chloris | reverse complement strand
AAAGATTATGAAGATGGGAAAGATATGTACTCTTAAGTGAGTTTTCTCTGCATCTTCAGGTATGTTCTGGCACACAATCACTTCTGCCTGCACAGGGCATCACAGCTTGTACCCCTGAAAGAAATAGGATTTGACAAGGCTGATTTTCCTTAACTGAGGGAACACTGGTCTGTAGACCAAAGCTCTACCAGCAACCTTTATATCCTCCAGTCACTGGAGAAATACACTGCCAGCACTATAAATCCTGCACACAAACTTTTTTACAGAGGTACCAAAGTTATTTCCATTACAGTGCTAGGCTTGAAGTGCTAGTTACTAGTTATAGTAACCAACTAGTTCCTCCTAACTTGTTACTATAGTAACTAACTGGTGTTACTAGCGCTAGTACCACCGCACACTGCCCAGCTCAAGGGCCTACACTCCCCCATTGCTAAGGATGCACCAAGTAACAACCGTTTGCAGCCACCGAATCGAGCCGAGGACCCTTTCGAGGCACACAGACTCAGGGCACTTGGCAAGTGCAGGGAAATTCCTCCTCGTCTCTTCAAACCGAGAAGTTTCTCCCATTCCAACTTCGAGGATGCTCCCATAATGTTTTTTCCAGAAGGCAGGCCACACCTATATCCTCTTCCCTCTGCGTTTCCACAAAGCTTTTCTCAATCCCCCTTGCAGCGAAGTTTCCTCTGAGCCTTTTTTTCACCGGGGGGACAACGCTGGGACACACAGCCCCTGGGCTCCCTCCCGCAGCAGCAACGCGAAGTCCAACACCTGCCCGGGAGCCCGAGGGGACAGGGCCGGTGGAGCAGCCACCGCCCCGGCCGAGCTCACATCCTTTTCCGACGGCGGCTCCAGGCACGGCCCGAGCGCCCACCCTCCG
>NW_008681470.1:15439-15791 GCF_000695815.1 Acanthisitta chloris | reverse complement strand
GCTTCGATTGCTGCTCACAGCGACCGGGTTTACCCGGTGTCCATGGTGGGGGTCTTGTAAGGTGCTGTCCTTTCCATAGGAGGGATTGTGGTCCTGTTGCTGTACCTTGGCTGTTTCACCTACCTGGTAGCCACAGCATGTTGCTGAACTCGGGAGGTTTTTTCATGTGGCATCACCTTCTTGTCACAACTGAGGGCACGTTGCTCTCAACGGGAGAGGGACAGGGACGTGGAACTGTTTGAGCAAGTCCAGAGGAGGCCACGAAGGTGATCAGAGGACTGGAGCATCTGCCTTATGAAGACAGGCTGAGGGAGTTGAGGCTATTCAGCCTGGGGAAGGGAAGGGTGTGGGC
>NW_008681470.1:0-15154 GCF_000695815.1 Acanthisitta chloris | reverse complement strand
TGGGACTAGATAATCTGTAAGGTCCATTCCAACCCCTAAAATTCTATGATTCTGTGGTTCAATTAATTGGTGCCAGTGAGTAATTAGTGCTGTCGGTTGCCACTGGTGACCATGTAGAGCCCTTTGTGCCCACGGCTGCTCCAGGCACAGCAGGGTCAGTACCCTGGGTTTATCCAAGCCCCTTTCTGTTCCCTGGCCACAGATCAATGCAGTTAATGAGAAACCCTGGCTTGGGAAAGAGGCAACAGGTTGGGTGCTGAGAGGATCTTGCTCCACAGTGGGACGTGAAAGGACAGGAAACCCACGGGGTACGGAGAGCTGAGCTGGGGGCTGCAGGGTGCAGACAGACCCTGGGACCATGGCCAAGCTGGTGGAGTGCGTCCCCAACTTCTCGGAGGGGAATAACAAAGAGGTGAGGGAGTGCATGGAAGGGCTGAGGGGTGGGTGACACTGGGGTGCTGATGACCAGGCTGCACCATCAGAGGAGTATCCATTGCCAGACTCTGCCATGCCTCCTTTGAAGTGCTGTGCACCTTTCACTGCTTGGCTAGTGCCTAAAATGCCTAAAGGCAGGTTCTGCTCCCTTTGGCACCTTGGTGAGAAGTGGGAGCTCGCACATCCCTCCACCACTGCCTGCAGGTTGCTGTAGCACCAGGGCTTGGAGTAGTCTGAGATAGCCCCAAAGAGAAATATCACTTGCACTTGTTGTGTCAGAAGGCACTGTCCAGGTTAATGGAATCTGTCCTGGGCATCATCCCTAGGCTGAACTTTAGCCCTGCCAGGGTCAGGGGAGTCCAGCAAACCCAAAATGGCAGTAAAAGCATTGCTTCCCCCAGGGAACAGGCTTTGCAGAGCCAGATCTCTTTGGGAGCTGGCAGGGGACAAGAACAGCAATTTGTGATGATGCTGTCCGACATGCAGCACCAACTAGGTGTCTCTCACCACACCACAGCAAGTTTGGGGCTCACTGGGAGCCTGGGTGGGATTGGGATTCTGCACCCTCTGCAGCACAGGGCTGCATCCACACTGACTGTGGGATGTGGAATCTCAATCGCAGCAGCAGTGGGAACAGGGAGAGCTGAGAAAAGATGTCCCCTCTCTTGCAAAGCTGCAGCTGTGGTGGGGACCCAGCCAGCTCAGCTACGTTGCTCCCATCCACTGTCTGGCAGGTGATTGATGCACTGGGACAGGCCATCTCCCGGACACCGGGCTGTGTGCTGCTGGATGTGGATGCAGGTGCCTCCACTAACCGCACTGTCTACACCTTCGTGGGGTCCCCTGAGGCTGTTGTTGAAGGGGCACTGAGCGCAGCCTTAGTGGCTAGGCAGCTCATTGACATGAGCCATCACACAGGTGAGTTTGGGGCGGTGCAGGAGCTGGTCTGGCGTGGAGCATCCCAGCTGCTAGTGACCCAGCACAGCATGTCACCCCACCTGCAGCCAGAGCACAGCTGGGCTGGATGGTGATGGGATCCTCCAAAGCTCTTGCTCCTCCAATCCAGAGAGTTTGAGTCTCTCCTATCTCTAGGCTGCATAGATATTACTGCCACAAACAGCTTTCCCAGAGGGTGATCAGGCACTGGAACAGGCTCCCCACAATAGTGGTCATGGCCCCAAACCTACCAGAGCTCAAGACAATGCTCTCAGGCACATGGTGGGATTCTTGGGGTGTCCTGTGCAGGGCCTGGAGTTGGGCTCAGTGATCCTTGTGGGTCCCTTCCAACTCAGGTTACTCTGTAATTCTATGATTTCAGCATGGCATGAGTGTCCAGTTTGCAAGAGTCTGGGAAAGGGCTGTTCTCCCTCCTTGTCTACTTGCTCTTTCCAATTTGCATCCCCAAATCTACCCCGTCACCAGGTGAACACCCTCGGATGGGGGCCCTGGACGTCTGCCCCTTTGTGCCAGTGATGAACGTCAGCATGAAGGAGTGCATCACCTGTGCCCACCTCTTTGGGCAGCGCTTGGCAGCAGAGCTGGGGGTACCTGGTGAGTGGGGGTAGGAATCTCTCCCCGTCCCATCCCACCACAGATGGTTCCAGCTGTTGGAGAAACTGCCAGCCCCTACCCAGCAGTGCTCACCCATGGCTGTGTCTTGCAGTTTACCTTTATGGAGCGGCAGCACGGGAGGAGAGCAGGAAAGCCCTGCCCTCCATCCGCGCTGGGGAGTACGAGGCTCTCCCTGAGAAGGTGAGTCTGGCAGCACCTGGTTGGGTCAGGCAGAGCTGATCTGCACTTCCCTGGCTTCAGGGAGAGTGCTGAGGGCTGATATAGTCCCTTTGCGCCAAGAGGAGCTGGTAACACATTTTGGGTGCTGCTGAACATGGAAGTGGTCATGGCAGATCCCAGCCCGGGCAGGAGATGCTGTCCTTGGGAGGGTAGCTTGTGCTGCTCTGCCATGCCAGCCCACATGCTCTCCTCCCCAGCTTGCAAAACCGGAGTGGGCTCCTGATTATGGGCCCCCAACCTTTGTTCCCCAGTGGGGGGCCACGGTGACGGGCGCACGAACCTTCCTTATCGCGTACAACATCAACCTGCTGTGCACCAAGGAGCTGGCTCACCGCATTGCCCTCAACATCCGTGAGCAGGGCCGTGGCCCCGACCAGGTACCCCCATGCCAGCAGCATGCCAGGAGCAGACCTGCTTGCCCTTGTGCCTCCTGAGCCATGCTCTGACTGTGGCAGTTCTTGGCAGCCTGGGCGCTTGAAGAAGGTGCAGGGCATCGGCTGGTATTTGGAGGAGGAGAATATAGCCCAAGTTTCCACAAACCTACTGGACTTTGAGACCACGCCCCTCCACACCGTCTATGAGGAGGTCTGCCGAGATGCAGAGGTGGGTGGCATGAGGGACTTGTTCCAGTGGGGGCTTCACAAAGGATGTTTCCCACCAAGTTTTTCTCCCCATCCCCAAGTCAGGCTCTGCTTTGTCTCATGCTCAGCTCAGCTAAAGTACTGAAAGGCACAAAACCTGCAAAAACTCAGCAGCTTGCTGCTAGCCCCAAGCTCCTCCACTGAAGGCTTCCCATGTTCTGGAAAGGGATGAGGCCACCAGGATAGGGTGGTAGAAGCAGCAGAGCTCTGGGGCCGGTCACATTTTTGATGTTCTTTGCAGGCATTAAATCTCCCTGTGGTGGGGTCCCAGCTGGTGGGGCTTGTTCCTAAGAAGGCCATGCTGGACGCAGCCGAGTTTTACATGAAGAATGAAAAACTCTTCATCCTGGAGGAGGAGCAGAAGATCAGGCTGGTAATGTGGCTCCTCCTGGTACCGACACAAGGGTGGGATCATGAGAGAGACACACATCCACCCTACCCAGCCTCCTAAAGTGGCACTGAGTAGAGATTTGGCACCACGCAGGCCTCAGGCATGACACTTGTCTCCAGGGAGAGTGCTGTGGGACAAGTTGCTTTATCGTCCTGAGAATGCTGAGATGCTTGGGGAGCAGGGACCCCAAACCACAAGGACAGAGTATATGGGCAGCAGCTGCCTGTCTTGCCTCCATGGAGGCCAGGAGGGGAAGGAGGTGACCCCAGAGCTCAAGGACATACTGTGTGGCATCATGGGAAGTCACTCCAGGACCAGCGTAAGCTGGATCAAGGAGACAAGCTCTGCTGTTCCACTGCAGGAGGGAGGGACTTTTCCACCCTATGAGGAATGTGCTAGATAAGAGCAAGCTAATGATTTACAGGTGCAGTTTCCAGTCGTTAGTAGGTGACCACAGACCACCCCCAAGTCTGGGATGGGATGGGCTGGTGGTGCCAGCTGTCCTTTCCCTGGGTGGTGACTCAAACAACTCTGTCCTTGTGCTGAATCACTTGTGGTTAATTAGCAGCAGGGAATGATGATGCAGCAGGACTTAGCACGATGGGGCTGATACAGTGGTGCTGCTCCTTGCAGGTGGTCAGTCGGCTGGGCCTGGACTCCCTGTCTCCGTTTCACCCCCGGGAGCGCATCATCGAGTAGGGACCCCCATCCTGCTTCTTATCATGGTGCCCACTCCTGCCTGGATGGGGGGATCTTGCTGCCTGTGTCTTGCACTCCACTTGTTTAGGGGGTAGGGGCTGCTCTCAGCTCCTCTTCACACCTGGGGGACATCTCTGCTGGGTGCAGTGCAGGTGTGGGGTGCTCCCTGCTCCCAAATGGTCATGGGTGTGAATGTGTGTGTGTGTGAGAACTCCAAGTCACTTCAGCGGGCAGTGGGAGCAGGTTTTGTGACCAAATTTGAATGTTAAATTCTCCACCGCAACCCAAATTTCACTGCCTCTGGCCCACACACTGCCCTCCAAGGAGAGATGCTGTGCTGCAGCACCCGGTATGAAACATGTCTGTGGGGAGAAAGGAAGAGAAATCCACCCACAAGGTGAAGTCCTTGCCACCCCCTGGGACATGGCTGCAGGCATGTTTCTGGCCCACCAAATGCCATTTGAATGAGCCCACTTTGTCTAATGCAGAGCAACCCCACACACCACCAGGACATGTGTTCCCCAGCTGTTCCTCTGTCCTCATGTGTTTCCCAGTCCTCTCCCTGACCCTCACAACGTTCTTTCTGAGCTATCACTCTTTTTCATGGGGTGAATGACAAGCTGTTGGAGAAGGCAGTGCCAGGTGAGAAGGCTCCAGGTGGTGGTGGTTTCCCCGCAGCTGGGGGGCTCTGACCCATGGGCCTGCTGTGCTGTAGGTACCTGGTGGAAGCGGGAGAGGTGGACAGGGGGCTGGTGGCCAAACCACTGGATGCCTTCGTGCGAGCAGTTGGTGGGAGGTCAGCTGCACCAGGAGGAGGTTCCGTGTCTGCAGCTGCAGGTGCCCTGGTATGCACCATACTGGGATGGAGTCTTGGGGTGTCTGCTGGGTGTGTTGAGCCCCTGAGGGGGATCCAACATGGTGGTAGTGGTGGGCACTATGTCCTGCTGGAGGATTTACCCCATACCCTTGCAGGGAGCAGCACTGGGCAGCATGGTGGGGCTGATGAGCTATGGGAAGAGGCAGTTTGAGGACCTGGACCCCATCATGAGGAAGCTGATTCCACCCTTCCACCAGGCCATGGATGAGCTGGTGGCGATGGTGGATGCTGACTCCCGTGCCTTCAGCAGCTACATGGTGAGGTCCCACTGGAGGTAGACATCTTGTGGGGAAGCAGGAGGCTTTCCAGCTGGGAGGAGGGTTGGGATTGCTGCATTCTGATATCCTTAGGAGCAGGGCTGTGACCTTAGAATCATGGTATCATTAAGGTTGGGAAAAGACCTCCAAGATCATCAAGTCCAACCTTCATCTGAGTATACCCTTGCCCATTAAACCATATGGCAAAGTGCCCCATCTACTTGTTTTTTGAACACTTCCAGGGATGCTAAACCAGGGCCAGGGGAACTGACATCATTGTTTAAAGGAGGTTTGCAAGAACATGGGAGCTGTGGGGTCTGCCCTGACCCCTGATGCAAAGCACAGTCTTGGTGACTGCAGCAAACCTGCTTTCCTTTGCCTGCAGGAAGCCATGAAGCTGCCAAAGAGCACACCTGAAGAGCGGGAGAGGTGAGCTGAGCTGGTGGGGACTGGTAGACTAGGGGAGCACAGCCACCCAGCACTCACCCTGGGGCTGTTCCCCCTTCCAGACGCATGGCTGCCATGCAGGAGGGGCTGAAGACGGCTGTGAGGGTGCCCTATGACCTGGCAGAGAAGGTGAGCGGGCTCTGGCCAGCTCTGAAGGAACTGGCACGCCACTGCAACCTGGCCTGCAAGTCTGACATCCAGGTAGGGCCCTTGGCTCACACATTGCCCTGCAAGGTGTCCCATCATGTCCTAGCCTCCAGAATGTATCTCTCCAGCTATGCTTCCCAAACTGGCCCGTGATTTTCACACAGTAACTTTTTGGCAGCTTGCAAAAAAACCTCCTTGTAGGAGAGCTGACCTCCACCAGTTCTTGCCTGAGTTTTCTGTCCTATGTGGCAATGGTTCCCACTTCCAGAGCCACATCCTGAGAATACCAACAGATTGGAAATTGTTGCGCGCCTCTTGGTGGGGGAGACTGGGAGTCCTGCAGCGTAAGGGTCTGTCCTGCTGCAACACTGTATGGTGGTGCTGATTCACTGGGAGAGCTTCACAAGCCTCTTTTTCCTCAGGTGGGAGCCAAAATGCTGGAAACGGCTGTGTTTGGAGCTTACTTCAATGTCATGATCAACCTCAAAGACATAACAGATGAGAAGTTCAAGCTTGTGGTAAGCAGGAGCTGTGCATATGCCCCAGCCCTTGTGGTGGGGGTGAGGTGGGACAGAGAGGGAGATGAAGCCCCTGGGACCCCTCATGCCTGGACACCTCCTCCCTTTGCCACCAGCAGGATGTGTGGGGTGGATGGTGGATTGCTCTTCTGTCCTGTCAAGTGGCAAATGATGCATCTTATTCCCATGCAGATGTCACAGAAGGTCTCCGGGCTGCTGGAAGAGGCAAAGCAAGGCTCAGCACTTGTGCTGACACTGCTGGAGCAACGAGTGGCCTGAGAAGAGCTCAGGAGTAGTCTAGGGGTTCTGAAGTGGCAAATACAGCTGTGAAACACACTTGTCTCTGTCTGGGCTCCTTTGGTATCTGCCTCTAGAGAGCTGTTCCACTCAGGCAGATCCCAGTGTCATGTTCCCTGCTGACCTTTCCCTGGCCAAGGGGCATTTTTGCTGTCTGTGGCTTGGACCCCAGTCTCCCTGCCCCCATCCCTGGGGCAGAAGGACACAACTGGGCTGGTAGTGCCTCGGACCACAGGGATCCCAACGGAGGGGACACCAGGGATCATGTGGCACTGCCTGTGCATGGGCACCTCCTGCCCCCACACATTGTGTGTTTCTGTGCCCAGAAAACCCCATGAGACACCCTCCTACTCTAGATCTAGGGCAAGACCTGGCACAGCCCCTTCTGCAAAGTGTTTTTTGTGGTGTGACAAGACCAGTATGATGCATTTCTCACTGGCCTGAGAAGGGAGCACTGCCAAATGCAGGGCACCATTGGGGGTGTTAGGGAGGGAGTGGGGATGGGGTGGGATTGGAGGAACTCTGCCCACTCCCCATAGATCTCCCAAGAGGAAGACCTGGAAATCAAGGCATCCAGCCCTGCCTCCTGTCCCCGTTGACAGGGTGTGATGCCAGATATTGTCTCCTCCACCCGCACACCACAGCAGCACCCTGAGCAGTGTCAGAGGGAGTCACGATCTGGACTCTGAACCCTGCTGTCCCACAGCACTGTGTGGGAGTCAGCCCTGGCACTGTGCCCGTGCTGGGAGCACCAGACAGGCTTAATGGTGGGGTCATCTGACTCACTGCATCACTTGACATGCGGAAGTGAAATCACCACTCTCCATCTCCTGTTTTTATTAGCCCGTGGGACTTTTGTGCCGGCTGGGAGTGGTGTGTTGACGTTGCTCCCGAGCCCATGGTGATTGCCGTGGTGCAGGGAGTGGTGTGGCTGGTTTCCCTGCTCCGCAGTGTCACCTCTGCCTGCCTCACCCCTCCTCACTGGGGCAGGGCCCTGGTATTTAACGGGTACCTGAGACACAGGTAGAGCCGTGCCGAGGACAGTGATTGAGAGTGCTGCCAGCATCACCTCCTCTGGGAGCTTTTCAGCAGATTCGGTGAGTGCAGAGCATCTGGGGAGCATGGGATCACCGGGGGTGTGGGCACTGTGGGTCATGCCATGGCTGGTGCTGCAACCAAACACGGTGTCCCCAGAGCCTCATGGTCCATGAGGACATGAATTGGGCACCCAAGGCTCAGCCAGCATCAATTCGTTATTTCTATTATGATGGAGAAACCACACTCCTGGGCTTTGGGGGTGCTCAGAGGTGGGGACAGTCACTCTGGGGGTTGGTGCTGTCACCCAAAGGGGCAGGGTGGCTGCTGGGGTCTGAAGGGGATGGCACTCCTGGGAAAAAGCATGGTCTCTGTGCCTGGGGCAGACGTGCAGGACAGAGGAGTCAGGTCCCAGCTGCTGGCTGGGTAATGATGTCCCCATGGCAGGAGGTGACTGACAGTGCCTGTCCTTCCTTTTCAGCTCGGAGACCACTTAGGATGTGTGACCCCAACAAAGGTGAGGGGCCATGGGGCTGGGTGGGGCTGGGAGTACCACACAGCCATCAGGGCTCAGAGAGGAGCTCAGTGCAATCGACACAGGCACCTGGGGTGACTGCTTGCATACCAAAGGGGAGTGGGGTGTAATTTGTGAGGAAGAGGTAGTCCAGGAGGGGCCCTTGGGTACACCAGCTCCCTGCATTGTCCATCCAGGGAGAGCTTGTCTCTGCCTGCTAACAGTCCTACTCTTATTCCTAGGTGTGCCACCACCGCACCTTGCAGTTTGCCCTCCTGCCCCTCCGGGATACCGTGGTCCTGGCACAGGTCCCTACCCTGCTGGCGTTGCAGTCTGTCCCCCATGCACAGCTCCACCTGGCCATGGCCAGCACCCCCATGGGCACCCCCAATCAGGCCATCATTCCCATGGCCACTCCCATGCAGGACAACCAGGAGCGCCAGGGTGTCCCCCTGAATGCCATCAGAAGCACCATAAGAAGCACCATAAGAAGCACCATAAGAAGCACTCCAAGCACCATGGAGGCAAGGTAAGAGTGAGGGGGGAGTGGACCCTTCTGAATCTCTGCTGTGGTTCTTTGGATCCCCTCCCCCATGCCACAGTATCCAGCCTGGGCAGCTGGGGCTCCTCTCTCCCACTCTGCAATGTCTGGAGTGGACTGCCAAAACCTAAGTGGCTTTTTTTAGACATGGAAACTCCTGTTAGGTTAATAAACAGGCAAGAATGAGTCATATTGAGTGAGTAATTTGAAAAGCAATCCAGGAAATTCCTTGAAGCCATTTAAAGCAGTGACAAGGCTGAGGGTGCACCACATGGTGCATTAAATCCCAGGACTTTGTCCTGCTCACCCCGGAACAAGTTGTGCTTCCATAAGGTACATTCTCAGTGTCTTGCTGCAGAGGAACTGTTTAGTTCCCTTTTAACTCTCCTCCCCCCTAAATAAAGCAACAAAAAAGGACCAACAATTCCCTGTGCTGGGAGTAGATTCTGCAGAAAATGGTGTTCCAGGGATGGGCACCATCCAGAGCAGGTCTGAGTGAGTCACTGCTAAACAACCCCCCAGTTCCAACATCAGAGGTAGGAGTGTTTCCCAAACAAATCAAACCATCAGCTCTGCTCACTGTGTTACAGCTCTGGAAGTGACCTGCTGTGACGTTAGGCAGAGAGCAAGACCCTTCTAGAATTTGTTTTACTGACCTAAACAGCCTTGTAAAAAATCATTAAAACCCCTCAGCCCTCCCACAATGTGGGGCACCCACTACAGGGTCACTGACATCTCTCAGGAAGGTGGAGTGGTATTTCCCTGCTGCTCTCAAGTTGTTTTCTCTCCTCCAGCACTCCAGTGGCTCAAGTGGCAGCTCAAGCAGCAGCTCTGACTCTGACTGAACATCTGGCATCTCCCAGATGCATGGCAGTGATCGGCGAAGCATGAAGCCAAAGAACCTTGTAGGAACCCTCCGCACGTTGCTCTGCTCCCTTCCCCTTCCCCTTAGAGCAGTGTTTTGCCTTCTGTGTGATTTTCATGTGTTCAACTTGTAAATCTTTTGACCTGGAATTGCTGTGAGGCAGCATCTCCAGCCTCATTCTTTTGGGATAACCTGCTGAAAGTCATCACGTGCTGGTTTGCAATCTGCTGGTGTCCGTGTGGTTTTTTTGCCTGGGTGATGATGCTGGCTGCTAATGTGGATCTCACTGCCACTAGAATTTCTTCCACCTAGTGTGAGCTTTCCCAGTGGGAGCAGACGGACTACACAGGGAATGCTGTAACTGTATGTGGGCTGTCATCCTCAACAACAGGGTAATAATTGATAGGAAAAAGCTCACCATGGCAGAGGGATTCTCCCAGAGAGTTGGCATAGCCCATCTCACCCAGATTTACTGCCAGCGCAGCGTTGTTCATCCATTTTGCATGCTGGGGCAGTGGGATTTCATTCCTACAGCCCCTCTCAGGATGCAGTTATGTTTTGTCCTCTGCCCCTTGAGGCTTCTCTAAAGCACTCCTTTCCAAAGGAGGAAGCACATGGCACGGATGGACACAGCTCCCCACACCTTGCGCCCACGCTGGGAGCCCTTCCCTGCACCCATGCCAGTGACTCCTCTGCACTCCATGCCTGGGGTCCCCAGTGCACAACCCACACTCCTGTCCATCCCACCTTCACCTCCTTATGAAAATATTCCTGTCCTCAGAGGGTTCCTCTGCCCTGCTGTCCTGACTTGTAGCACAGTGAGCAGAGCTGATGGTTTGATTTGTTTGGGAAACACTCCTTCCTCTGATGTTGGAACTGGGGGTGTTGGATGCAAGAGGGGCTGAAGAAAGTGCAGTTAAAGCCCAACTTAGGTGCAATGCCACCTTCATGGAGGGGAAAGGCACAACCCCTCAAAGAGGGGCACCTGAGATCTCCTCACCCATGAGCAGGTGAGGAACATGAACCTGGTGAGAAATTAAGATATGGTCCTTGTTGTGCTGAAAGATTATGGTCTGGATGGGCACTGCAGGGTTACAGTGTACCTGAAAGTGTACAGGGCTGGTGGTTTGAGCAACCTGGTCTTAGTGGAAGCCCGCCCGTGCCAGTGCACAACCCACACTCCTGTCCATCCCACCTTCACCTCCTTATGAAAATATTCCTGTCCTCAGAGGGTTCCTCTGCCCTGCTGTCCTGACTTGTAGCACAGTGAGCAGAGCTGATGGTTTGATTTGTTTGGGAAACACTCCTACCTCTGATGTTGGAACTGGGGGTGTTGGATGCAAGAGGGGCTGAAGAAAGTGCAGTTAAAGCCCAACTTAGGTGCAATGCCACCTTCATGGAGGGGAAAGGCACAACCCCTCAAAGAGGGGCACCTGAGATCTCCTCACCCATGAGCAGGTGAGGAACATGAACCTGGTGAGAAATTAAGATATGGTCCTTGTTGTGCTGAAAGATTATGGTCTGGATGGGCACTGCAGGGTTACAGTGTACCTGAAAGTGTACAGGGCTGGTGGTTTGAGCAACCTGGTCTTAGTGGAAGGTGTCCCTGCCCGTGGCAAGGGCTTGAAATGAGATGGCCTTTCAGTTCCCTTCCAACCCAAACCATTCTGTGACTCTATGATTATCTGGACTTATCAGTTTAGAATCAGGAGAATCTGCTGCTCATTAAAAACAGTTTTAATAAGAGAGACAAACTACAGAATAAAGAGGCATTTTTTCAGGATAGGGTGAAAAGGGATTGTTTATTTTTGCAGACAGCACAATTCAAGTTCAAATCTGGGCACTGCTCAGCAGATGCTGGTGGGAAGAAGGTACCATGAGTACTTTGAGCACACTGGGATGACCCGGCATCAGCTCTGGTGGCTGCCTGGTGTTTTGTGATATGTCAGGAGGCATGCTGCCCCTCTCAGCTGGGATTTTGGGTGCAGTAATAAATGAGCAGATTCTGATGAAGGGCAGAATGTCAGAAGGAATTGAAGGCAATACGGCCCACAGGAAAATAAAGATTTTAAAGATGATCTTTGAAATTTAGAACAGATAGAGCCCCAAAGGGAGCATCTGCAGACAACTGTGGAAGGCAACAAAACCTCTCACACTACGCTGCTGCTCCTGGGAAGGAGGAGCAAGACACACTGAGGGATACTGAGAGTTTTTGAAAAGCAGAGTTATTCATTCATCCTGTTACACTGGAAAGGTTTCTTCCTTCTCTGATGAGCCCTCCTAGGATTACAGTACAAATGCAAGTCATGGCTTGGCGTGTGTAAAGCTTTACAGAAGTACATCATATGGCTCTGCATCCTGCTTTGATCTGGGTTTTAATTAGCACCATAAATGTAAGATACATGACTCTTCATCATGAAAATCAATAAAGAGCTCTGGATTTTGGCTAGAAAGGAGGACCCAAAGGGCAGCTGTTTTGGGCTAGCAACCATACAGGGGGAGGAAAATACAAGAGGTAATATCAGGGGGGTGTATATCAGTGAGAAGAGGATCTGTGCACACCCTTCATTTAACAAATCCACCTAATGAACCTGTCGAAAAAGCTGGGCTGGGAGAGGCTGTCATAGTCCTTCTCCCGGAAGATGGCTGCCCGGTCTCCGAGGCCAAGCTTCACATCCATGTCTACGTCACTCCCAAGAGCCACTACCGTGGGCATGACATCTTGCTTCTTCATGGAGTTGATGGCCTCCTCCAGGTTCTTGCTTCCTGTGATGCCATCGGTGATGAAGACAAAAGAGAGCTCAGCATTGCGCCGGGCAAGTCGCTGCCCGTTTCCTGGGCTGAGCACAATGTTGTTGATGGCGTGTATGATGGCTGACCCGATGTTGGAGGATGAGTCCAGGTACTTGATCTGTGCCAGGGCATTGGAGATCTCTGTCAGGTTGTAGGTCAGTGGGAAGACCACATTCTGGTCCCTCTCGCTGCCGTACTGCAGCAGCGCTATCCGGGCATTCATGTTGTCACTGTTGCTCCTGGCCAGTGTAAGCTGTCGAGCCACCCCCTCCACAAAGTGGTGGGCACTTTGGAAATTCTGCTCCCCGATCCTTTCTGAGCCATCGAGCAAGAAGACGACATCAACGGGCCGCTGGGTGCACTGGGCCACAGCAAGCTCTGCAGAAGAAATAAGACAAGAGTTGGGGGGATGAGAAGCCTATGGGATAAGTCCAGGGCTTGCCTATGGCAATTTGGGCTGGAGTTGCCATTGTGTGTCCTTGTCTAGAGAAGAAACAGCCTCACTCTGGTACCAAAGCCTGTCTTTGCAGCTCATAATGTAGGGGCTTTGCTTCTGATGCCCTCAGCTCTTGGGCACTAGGTCTTAGTGAATGTTAACTCTGGGATCTATGACAGACCTACATTAGATTAGACAGGTCTGTGCATTTCAGTCCCAGAATTACACCCACTTTCTTACGGCAGTTCCCAGCTCTTACCTGTGAGAGGAATATCCAGAGATTAATGGCAGGCATCCCCTGAAATCCTCTCAGTTACTTCTGGATAGGCATTTACTTTCAGAGTTAGTCTTATCACAGAATCACGGAATGCTTTGGGTTGGAAGGGACCTTAAAGACCATCTCATTCCAACCCTCTGCCATGGGCAGGGACACCTTCCACTAGATCAGGTTGCCCAAAGCCCCATCCAACCTGACCTTGAACAGTTCCAGAGAGAGTACAAAACCTCTCTGAGCAACTTAAAGAATTTCTTCCCAATACCTAATCTAAACCTTTCCTCCTTTAGCCTAAGGGCCTTGATACATACACAATTTGTAGGATGGGAGGTGTTATGAGATAACAAGAAGTAAACTGATAACGGGAATTAAACAGTTAAAGCTGAAAGTATAAAGAATAGCTTTACTAACGGCATTACTTTAGCTTAGGTAGCAAAAAGGTATCTTATCTATAGGGAAGTAAAACCAGATGCAACTGGGACTTGGCAGCAGAAAAACAAGACCATATAACATGTGGAATGAAGAAACAAAATGTTTGAAGATAGAAGCAAGGTCAGCAAGGCACGCAAAATTGTCTACTCAAGACAAAGGGATAAATGGTTGCACAATAAGGGTGTCCAAAGGGCACTGAGGAAGAGGAGGTGCTTCATCTTCACGACCACTGAACGACCACCAAGACCATAGGACTGATGCCAAGAGAGAGGAGATGGAGGAGGAGTATATTATAATGATTTCTGAGAACTAATTATAATAATAACCACCCATTCCTGGAAACAATGAATATGTATGAGCATTTAATGTCTATAAACTGTGAAGTTTTTGTCCCTGGTTGCACAAGTTTGGTGGAGCGATCCCCCTTGTGCCCAGCGCTGAATAAACAAATACCTGCTGCTCAGAGATACAAGTCTGGGAGTAGTTCTTTTCCAGCCTTTTCTCGGCATCAGTTTGGCAACCGCAGCAGTACATCTCTGCTCGGCTGCAGGATCCGCTGGAGTCTGGGACTCCTTTGGTGTGCCCTGAGAGTTCTTGGAGGGACTCCCTACTTCACTGGCTCACTGTGGGAGCAGACAAGGACTGACTGCTTGAAAAATAAGGTATTTTGTTTCTGTTCTGTTTTGGAACCTAGGTTATTTGGGTTCCCGTAAGTCATGAAGAGATGTCTCATGCAGGGCGCCGTACCACAGGTGAAATTCCTGAAGTTGGTACAAGGGTTAGAGTCCCACTTGTATAGGGGTTAGAGACCCCTTCATGGGTTAGAGTCCTACTTGTACAGGGGCTAGAGTCCCACTTGTATAGGGGTTAGAGTCCCCTTCGGTAGCTCTTAAGGCTTAATGACTTTTGGTGTGGAACTGGGTACTGGATTACGATTCTGTGTTTTATACTTGTGGTTTTGTTTTTATTAATGTTTTAAACCCAGTTGTATTTCGTGCATGTGTTAAACAAATTTGTGAGAAGAGACTGCTTTAAGTACCTAAAAATGTGGAGCCAGGCAAGTAAAGGAATCTATTGAAAGAGTCCACTGGAGTGTGTCCTGGCACATTTGAAGGTTTTAGGAGTAAACCCTATTGGAAATGTAAGGAAAAAAGGGATGAAAGTAGCTAGGTAGGAAATGCTGACCCCATGGTGCTTTGACGGATACTGTAAGAAACAGGCTGGTTAAGACTGCCCCACCAGTATATAAGAATGTGATAATGATCCTCCTGATCAATGAGACTCGGAAACCCCTTGATATGATAATCAAAAAAGTCCAGCAATTAGGTGATCTTGGGAATGGAGCCCCAGGGGAAGTGCAGGAAACCGGGATACTTCAGACGATTCTAAAAGTAGTGAAGCTGTGATATGTTCACAGCTTTACTACAGGATGGTATGTCCTGAGATAGGATCGATGGTGTTCCGACCCCTGACTTGTGGAAAATGTGTAAATAGAGTTTTCAGTAACTGCATGCATATCGACCAACAGAAAGAACAATGGTTGTCAAAATGCTCCCAGATGGAGTGACAAATATGTGATTTATAAAAATCAGATTGTGATGCTACAGTACATAAATAAGCTGCTCGTTGATAGACAGGACACTTATCATACTGTAGGGGAGAAAGCTACTGTGTGGATTACACAAGAAAGAAAAGGAGGGGAAGAGTGAATCATAAGAACGTGCACTCAGTGATTGAAGCAGCGATTTGTGTGCAGTGGGATCT
>NW_008681469.1:0-1124 GCF_000695815.1 Acanthisitta chloris | reverse complement strand
GTGTCCTGGCTCCTTGCACAGTGGATCAGAAGGAGCATCAAAAATATCTCATCCCTGGATGAAGGAAAAGGTTGGGAAGAACCTCCAGCCCACGAGAGAGGGGAAATGTGGAGTCAGGAGACAGAGGGAGAGGCTGTGTCCTGGATCTTTGCACAGTGGATCCAAAGAAGCATCAAAAATATCTCATCCCTGGATGAGGGAAGAGTTTGGAAAGAACCTCCAGCCCATGAGTGAGGGCCCTGAGGGAAGAGCTGTGTCCAGGGAAACCCTTGGAGTGCAGAGGAGAGGGCAAAGAAGGCAACGTGCCCTGGTTAAGAGGAGGAAGGAGACAGCAGGAGCTCCCAGGACCATGGGCTGGGAGCCACTGGTTGCCATCCATCCCCTCCAGCTTTCCCTGGGAGCCAGGTCTCCTGGGGACAGCAGGACCCGGCCCTGGTGGCACAGTCTGAGCTCAGGCACTGGCTGCAGTGGACAAGGAGGCAATGCCAGGGCCATGTGCCCACAGTGGTGCCATGAGGAGCCTCAGGAAGGATTTAGCCCCAGGTATTTGGCAGGGAAGAGCAGGGGATGGAGCTGAATGTGCAAACAGGGTACACACACACACACACACACACACACACGTGGTGGCTCCGGAGGGCACAAATACAGCTGTGCCCAGATGTTCGTGCCCTCCTGCACGTGGGAGGGTGTTTGTGGACGGGGTTGAGGTCAGCGAGCTGCCAGGGAGGGGGAGGACAGCCCAAAGCACACAAAGCCTGGGGCAAGAGGGGGAGGGAAGGGACACGGAGGCTTCTTTTGCCATTCAGCTCACGCCAGAGGTTCCCCGCGCTCGGGCTGGGAAAAACGGCACCGAGCAAAGCACTCATTATGTCCCAGAGCTCTCTCTAAGGGCTGCCTGGCACCAAGGGCTCTCACCGGAGCCTTGGGCAATGGTGCTGAAAGGAGAGCCCAGTGGCTAGCACCGGCGACACCACCCCCAGCCCTCCCCGGGAGCATGGCACAGAGGAGATCCTGTGCCCCTCAGCCTCCCCGGGCACGCTGGGGGTGTGGGAGATGCTCGTGCGTGATGTGCAGGTCCAGGAACCCTCTGCAGAGGATCCTTGGAGGGGCTGGAGGCTCCTCGG
>NW_008681468.1:44641-62217 GCF_000695815.1 Acanthisitta chloris | reverse complement strand
TATTTATATGTGGCAGAAATTTTATTCTGAAAGAAACTTTTAAACCTGAGATTTGAGAGGAATTTGTTACTAGGTATAATCAGGGATGAACCTGCCCATCAAAAAACCAGAAATAACACAGTAGCAATCATGTCCTGGAGAAAAACTCAGGAGCTGGGCTGGAACAAACTCCCTCTGATGTGACAAAAGAAATGTGTGTGACAAGTTGATTTTGTTAACATATTGATTGCAAATCAAATGGACCAAAAGGACTTTTACAGAAGCAGATGTTGGCTGATACTGGTCCAGTGCCAGCAGCAAACGAACCCAAAGCAACAGCTCTGCCCTCTTTGAACTGTGTGTGTGTCTTGGGGTCCTGTCTTTTCCTTGTGGCAGTTTCATGCCCCTAGATTGAGTGTGGTCTAAAAAAAAAAAAAAAAGAAAGACATGCTAAAGTTCAACCACAAGTTATTAAGGAAGAAAGATACATTCTTGGCCAAGAGCTTAAAGTCACTGAGAATAAAGGAACTAATGATCTTCAAAGAGGCTGGTGGCAGAACATGGGGGATGAACCCCATGTTTGCAAACCCAGATGATTCCAAGTGGAATACTGCAAAAATCAGGTGCAGTAATCTATGAAGAAGTAAAGAGGATTCAAGGTTTTTATGGACAGAGCCAACTCAACAGCCTGATGCTTGCATAGCACGTCCTTGTGAGCTCATGCCAGACCAGAAGAGACTGAGAAGGATAGTGCCTGAGTCCCTGGCTTAACTAGCTACAAAATACCATGTTTGCATTTCCAGTAGCTGTCTATTCCCTGACATTGTTTATGCCTTTAGAGGTTATTAGCAAACTTACAAATTATTTATGTTTTTCTTTCATTTACTGTTTGCTTTAATTTTTTGCCTTGAACTAAATGTTACAATTTCCAGTTGCTGCAGAAGGGAATAACTCAAGACCTCATTTGCAGACTTGGTTTTGGTTTTCTCCTTCTCATCTCTGGGATGTACACAATGCTCACTCCGTGCTTGACAAGATCTCCAACACAAAGCTTTAGTTTATCAGTTTATCCTAATCATTTCAATTGCTGTGGTGAATTTATTTGGAAAGTAATAATAAAAATAGAAAATCACTAGTAAAAATGAACTGGACAAAAGACTATCTAAATGAGGCTTGAAGAGGAATGAACTATGTTTTCACTCTACAAAGTGTGCTTAAAAAGACTACGCAAGTGGTACCAAAAAAAATGACAGATGTTTACAAGAAAAAAGCAAAATTGAAGAAAACACACGGGCATGAATAAACACAATTTGACTCAACCAATTAGAAACATTTGTTTGGTCCAACAATGATGCTTTGACAAGTGTCAAAATTTCTGGTTTAGTTACTGTCTTGACATAGTTACTGAAAATTGCTCCGATTTTTAAGGATTTGTCCTAATCACATGAAATTGTACCATCATTTTCTTTGGCTGGTACTCTGCTCAATAGGAAATCTAGCCAACAAGAGACATGTAAGCCTTAATCATGCTTGAACAAGGAAGAATTACAATTCACTTCTCAATAAGATATAATGAGTCAGATAGAAGGTGATTTGCTTGTTCACATCATTCAGGGAAATTAAAGTATAGATTTGCTACAAAATCTCCATACGCTTTCCCCCAAAATAATTCTGTTATTGTACTTTCTGTCTGTAAATTTTTCCACTTCTTATCATTGTATTCAGGTTTGTACACTTTGAGAAACAAAGCCAGGGAAGGAGGCAAATATCTGCCTGCTTTGACACACTTTTGTCTCTTGGCATTTTCAAGAACTGCCTATGGCCAAGTGTTCTGGGTTACACCAGGCCCCTCCCTGACCCAGCAGCACCACCAGAGGAGCTGAAGGAAACTTTTCTAAACAAACCCAAACACTTAGGAGGGACTGCTTACATCTCAGCTCTCTGTGAAACACACAGGCAGGAGCCAACCTTCATTGCTCCTCAGGAGCAAATAGGAGTTCCAGGATCACAGGCTACAGCTGTAATTACACTCATATAAACATTGTACAGTTTGAAGAAGGGATTGAAATATTCCAGCCATATCTTGCCATCAGTGGTTCTTATGAAGCATTAATTCAGTAGAGCCTACACAGAAGTAAAAACTAGTTTGCATATAGCCTGAGCCTTTCCTGCTCACCATTTGGTACATCTGCCTCCTTAAAAAGCACCTTCTCATCTATCAGAGGTTTGCACTGGTCATTATTCACATCCTGGGTAGGTAAGGATCAAAGCCCAGAAATGAATCTGAAGGAAGAATGGCAGGAGGGAAAAACACCCTTCCCACCCTACTGCTCTCTCATGTAGTGCATGCCAAAATTAACTAAAAACTCCAAAACCTCTCCATTGTCCATCCATCTGGCACTGATTTTTGGTTCAATAATCACCCAGGTTCCACTAGGCCATGCATAAAAAGAACCAAAGAGGTATATATTACTGAACATAATTTTTTCCCTTTGAGACAAGTCTTGCTCTGTGACAGTGTACAGAAAAGTATCCAGTGATAGATCTGATAGGAAGAATGACAAAATGACAGGATGGGTCCTACTATGCTGGCCATAAACCATGCTCTGCTCATATGCCTCCACCATTAGGTTGCCCCAAGCATAGTTGGGTTCCTACAGTAATTCAATCAGCAACAGTGTTGCCCTGGCTGATACAGGCATCATCATCGATCAGTGACTAGGCTGAGATCTTGATTTGCTCTCTCTCTCTTTGCTCAGCAGATGACAAATAATGTATGATGGCTTTGACTTTGTGTCCACAAGGAAGGTCTACCACTGTCCCTCCTTCAGACATGCTTTGTATTCACTGGATGTTACCCTCCTGGTTTTCATCTAGTGCTAGGTACTGCAGCTGCAGATCAGTACTACCACAAAAGATCACGTTCCTCTTACATGAAAAGTTTGGTGTATAAAGAGTGATACAAAGCCTAATAACAAACATTTGAAAATAACAGCTTTCTCCCCAGCTTCATGAAATCAGTTAGTGAAGAACATAAAAGTTGAGAGATGTTGGTGCAAATGGCCAGAATCCATTTTACATCATTTGAGTCTGCTGGCTTTCAGAGAGCATTGTCTGCAGGTTTATGATTCACCAGGTAGCTCTAAGGATGTCTGGGCAGTTTGGCAACAGCCCTCAGATTGTTATAAAAGAGAATGGAAATTGAAGCCGAAGAGCATGCTGTAAAGTAATTGGGATATTAACTGCTTCCATTCTGAATGACATGCAGGTGCATCCAGAAAGTGCTCTTTATTATTTTCTGGACATACTGCACCAGTGTGCAGAGCTTTCACCTCTCTAAATTTCCTGTTTTCTTTCAGATTTTACAATACACTTCATTTTGGCATGTGGTCACAAGGAGACCATTACTGGGTATGACCACTTAGGAACTGCTGTTTTTCAAGTGACTGCAGTAGGAAACCCAAACTGCAGTGTGCACCTCAGGGCTGGTGTGTCCATGTGTATTGCAGGCCACCTTTTGGGGCTGTGTCTTTGAAATAAGCAGACTTTACAGGACTAAGAAAGTTACAACCTGTGTCAAGGAACCCTGCTTCCTCACTTCTCACTTTTTTCCCCTCTGCTTTTAAGGGATGGTAAGGAGCAACCACAGACAGCCAGAAGACAATAGTGGAAGTAAGGCTGGAGATTAAGATACATAGCTGTCCAAGTGATGGTTTCTATTCTGGACTTTGAATAAATTTTGCTCCACCCTCACAAAATCCCCAATATGTGGTACCTTGTGCTTTCCTCACTTGTTACAAATCTGCTGGTCTCCCTAGAAAAGGCTGCAAGGGATCACATGGTCATGGTTAGCTGTTCAGTAATAGCTCAGGTGTCAACCAGCCAGCACAGCCTCATCCAGTGATAGCAGACAGAGCAAGAGGGATGGATAGAAAAGGGATCTTTTTTTCCCCCTCCATGCAGAGCTACACCACCAGAAGGAAGTGGAACAATATGATTTAAATTAGGACAATGTGGCAAAAAATTACCATTTTCTTCACAAGTACCTAAGAATGCAGGGCAGCAGTACATGTAAGCACACTAATCCAAGCTGAGAAGGCTCATTACCAAGAGACTTGGTAGGCTGGATGGATACCAAGAGCCTGGGTACACTGCTCTAACAGCAGTACAGCTCCCTGTGAGCCAGCCACATTACTTGCCAAACATGAGTGCTCATGGACAGCTTACTGTTTAAAAGCAACAAAGCACTGTGAAATGATAAATGAGAATGGTCGTATGGATGCCTCAGTGAAAAGCAAAGCTGCAGAAAAATATAGCCATGTCTTCATGAAGAGGAGGGGAAAAAAACCACACAACTGTTGAAAGCAAATGAATTGAAATGTGTCTGCAGGAATAACAGAAGACATATCGATACCTACAGCAGCCAACCCTGCTTGGCTCCATCTGGGGAACAGGGACTCAAGAGGGAAGAGAAGATGTACAAATGTTCAAGTGTCTCAGGGAGGGCATTACATTTGGGGAATGTCTCAGCAAGCAAGTTCCAAATGCAAAATTGATAGCAATCATTTACTTTTTTTAAAAAAAGGATGTTATCCTAGAGGAAATAAAACATCAAAGGAAGTAAGCGTGTCATGTATTTCAGATGCAACATTTCACACATGGAACAAATACATTTCTTGTTATTGTTTTTAAAGGAAATAAGCCCTAGGTAGTCTCATAATCTCTTGGTAGAGTGTCAAAAGAAACCTGAACATTTCAGACAGCTAGATCTTGTTGGGAGGATACTATAATGCATGCTATTTGGCAAAGACATTTTCAAAGTGTTGCCAAGCCCCAGTCAGTTTATGGATTTGACTCGGCTGTTTAAGGCCCTGTTTACAAAGCAATGCATCATGTCACAGCATGGCACTGAAGTTGTAAATGGCTCCCAAATTTTGAAAAAACTCTATGCTGCAGTGGAATACAGATCACTTTGAGACACAGCCACAGGCTTCAGGAGGGAATGCAAGCATTTTCCTACACAAACAGGATGCCATCTCCTGAGTGGTATAAATCAAAGCCACCTTTATTCGAATAAAGACAACAATGCTGATTTACACACACTCAATCATACTGCATATCTCTTGAGCAACACTGACCTAAGAGCCTCAGGACCAGATTCTCAGGCAGAAACGGATACCTAATCCCTGCTGGTGGCACAGAATTAGGTATCAAAATCCCTCCACGGAGCTGAGCCTAAGTGAATTAGCAACCTACAAGCATGTTTACAACATGCAATAAATAAAGTGTACTTCATTCATATCCAGACTAGTTCCAGATTTGGCACCTGGAGAGCACCAACAAGCAAGGCACAGGCTAATTAGCCCTGCTAGAAGGGCAGTACTGGACCAACACAGCTCCCCTGCCCCCAGGATGTGAGCCAGGACCTCTGCTGAGCTGTGCCTTACAGACACACCCACATGCTCAGCACTGTTTTATGGCGTGCTAACACCAGCTAAGCTGCACACCTTGGTTTCACAAACTACATAAACCCACTCAGTCAACACAATGCTGCAGGGACTTACAAGCCTGTGGAGAAGCCTGGCAAACTCATGGGGAGGCAGCTGGAAGAGGGGAGCAGTATCTGGGACATCACAGCTCAGGTGGTGTACCTCATGTTACAGCCCTCTCGAAGCCATATGTACAACCACACAGGGGTACAGTCTTTCACACAGCTCTGATTAAAGGACCTGTGCTAAAAAACCACTCCCTATCTAATAAGAACACTTCCATTTACCTGCATTCTTAAGGCAAAATAGAATAACACAGAGGCTTAGCAGTTCTGCAAAATGGAACATGGATACTGGTGGACACCAAGCTAAACATGAACCATGAACAGGAACATGTGCCTTTGATGTAAAGAAGGCCAACATTTCCAGCAACGTGGTTTGCTGGAAGACCACCAGCAGCAGTCATGAGAGGAGAGTAATTGCCTCTACTCAGCCCTGGGGAGACATAGCTGAAGTTCTGCTTGTCCAGTTCTGGACAAGTAGGTACTGGAGCAAGTCCTAGTGAAGGGTCACTAAGATGATTAAGGGCTTGAAGAATCCATATGAAGAGAGTCTGGTAAAGATCAGTTTGCTCAGGCTGGGGAAAAGAAGGCTCAGGGCTGGTGGTGTCATTCCAATGCACGTAAATATCTGATGGGAAGTAGTAAACAGTGACAGAACAAGAAACACTCATTGAAATATTGGGAAGTTAAGAAAAAGTTTGGCATTTTTTTATCTGATATTTGATCCCCCGGCAAACACTGGAACATGTTTCCCAGAGAGGCTCTGGTGTCTCCACCCTTGCAGATATTCAAAACCTGAGCATGGCCCTGGGCAACCCTCTCTAGCTGACCCTGCTTTGAGCCAGGGTGTTGGACCAGGCAGTTTCTAGAGGTGCCTTCCCACCTCAACTGTTCCATGACTACTTTGGTACATGTGCAAATTATACCTGCAGAGCTGAAGGGGAGCAAACCTTGAGGGAAAGGGGGGACACCAGCTAATAGATATCTTTGAACCCAACACAACTGTGGCCAGGACACCATGTCCAAAGGTAGCTCCATGCTCCAGTTTGCACTCTCAAACAGGCACAGTACCATGAAAGCAGACAAGATAAACCTCAAAGGCATCAAAGTGATTACTGGTGTAATAGATGAAAATAAAAAGTAAAGTAGGATTTAACCAGCACCTGATGGGGTACATAAATTGGGGCATAATTGGAGGACAGAAGTCCTAATGAGTTATTCAGCCTTTAAGTTACTTGCTGTAGAGTTTCATTACAATTTTTTTTATACAAACTGAGCATGAAAGTTCCTCCTCTAATAGCAAAAAGAGAACAGATAGAACCCTACACAGCTTGCTGCCTTCTTCCTCTGCTGGAAAATGACAATTATCTCAGGCCTACCTAATCCTGTAGGATTTATCCCAGACAGTGTTAGTACTTTCATTGTTCTATACAGCACTGGGTTTTTTCATCCACAGAGCTCAAAGTGCTTTACTGTGGGGAAGGTAAGCAGACCTGTTTAAAAGACATAAAACCCTCTCCAAGCCATGCACATTTTATGTTGCATTCATCTCTCTTTATACAATTGCCAGAAATGGGACAAGAGCTTGGCAAGCCCTGTAAGCCAGAGGGAAGTTTCTTTGCATAACTTGGGAAGAAAAAAGTCAAAACACCCCAACAAGGAACATGGGACTTGGTGCCTGTGCAGAGTCAGTAAGGAGGGTGCTGCAATAGCTTTTGACCTCTTTGAGCTCAGTGTGGCTTCTCTCAGTCCTATCCAAAGCACTAGTCAATCACAGGTGAGTTATAACAATATCCCTGGCCTGCAGCACTGTGTGCTAGGGTCTAATTCCCCACCCAGACTAGCCCAGAAGGTTATGCTGGGGGCCTGGGAAAATACTGAATATCTGCCTCTTCCATTCCTTCCCCAGAGGAGAGCTGCCCTTGCTTGGGACACCTACATCTTTTGAAGTCTCCTCATATAGCTCAGACGTTGCAAAAGTAAAGACCTTATTGATGGTGGTTTTGGCCAGAAGAGACACATGAGTCTTGAGTGACAGAAAACATCAAGGAGGCAAGAAGACAGTGTGAGAAGAAAATAGCCAGATGAGAGCTTTAGTTACCTGTAGGCTACTTCTGACACCTGAGCTGCAGGAGAAAAGCAGGCATGCTGCCAGAGGAAAGGGACCGGGGTGCTGGGACAGACAGGCTTGGGCAGCCAGGACAGCCACTGCCAGTGGGGAAAAAAGGTGTGAAAACATTCAGTAGCTTTTCAAATAAAAGGGAAACTGCTTTTCAGTCATGGCAAAACTTGATTCAGCTTGGTTTGGATTTCTTTAATCCTCACAGATGTTGAAAGAATACAATCTGGAAGGAAGAACATGCCAAAAGAAAAAGAAAAAAAGATGCTTTTCTTACAAGCCACTGGAGACTTTCATTACTACTTCAGACACTGTGAACATCTCACTGTGGGCCAAACACATGTTTTTTTTCCTGAACCCACTTATAATCTGCTTTGAACTACTTGTGGGTGACTTCCACATCATACACATACATGGCACAAGAGATTTCTTTTTTTGTGTTTCAAATGTATTGCCTATTTCTTTCATCATTTTTCATTTACTGAGAAGCAATGACAAATTATTCCTTGCTCACCTGCTCCACAGCACCACTGATTTTAAGGAGGTCTGTTCTATTTTCTCATTGGTGATCTCTTTTCCAGGCTGAATACATGTCATTTTCTCAGATGAAAACTAAATAATGGTTTTCATATCTGTCTCCATATAAGCCCTACTTGTATCGTTCTCAAGATAAGGACTCTAACTGTGTACCAAATTAGAGAGATGAGCACAACTTTCCTAATAATATTTAAGAGTCAATGTGCATAGGTTGTTGCAGCCCTGAATGGCACTAATTGTTTATGAGTGACTTTGGGAAGGAGAAAAGAACTTCCCCTGCTTTCAGTTTTCACTGGTCCCTCACCTTTCCACTGGCTGCACCAGTGGAAGTCCAGAAGAGTCTGGTACAAACTTGATATGAATGAACAGCATGCCAGGGCACATGTTTTCAACTTTCCTAGACTAAGATTTTACAGTTTAAGGTATAATAATGTGAGTACCTTTACTTTAATTTTCAAGAGAGACATATGTGATCTATATTACATTATCAACCAATGTATTTGTAGCATGAGATCAGCCTTCCTCATCCCAAATTTCTGCTTTGCAGGGTTGATAATTACAGATTTACTTAGCTACTGATAGAAACCTGCAAGCTCTTCATTATATATCTTGCAAAGAACTTAATTACTGTGCAATTCGTGATGTGAAGAGTTCCTTAAACAGTCCTCCCCAGCCATTTTAACAGTTTGACTCTTAAAACTGAACTAAGTGATATGAATGCTCAGGAGCTAAAGAGGCTCAATGCTCCAAGGGAAGCAGAGTATGTCCTGAGTTTGGGAGAGATGTCAGAGAAGTTAAGCACCAGCTCCCTCCTAACTGACTGCACAGGCACAGCAAACACCTCTCCAATTGATTACACTAATAATTCAGAATTTACTTTCTTTGTGAACAGTAAGAACAAAGACATTTCTTTACAGTCTTCTTTCACTGATACTGGTACCTAAGCTCCTTTTGACAATAATTCATCCATCAGAGTGCATATCTTTGAGATATACACCTCACCTCAATGCTGAAGGGCTTGGAGCATCTTGAAAACTAAGATCTTTGGAGGAAGGTATACAGGATAAAAAGGGATATTAAATGCAAAGAGCTAAACCCATAGTGGTCTCTTGTGCTGACAGAGCAACTAGGGTCAGTCAGTCCTTCAGATCAACTTCTACCTCCAATTTCCCAGTGCTGTCTCTCAGTGAGGAATGCTCAGCTTGCCAGATCACTGAAATGCCATCAAGAACATGAGCAACACGATATGCCCTGGTGATTTCTGGGTCCCAGGACATAGAAATGACCACCTCTCCCTAAACATCACTAGGTAGTTGTCTGGATGGATATGGTCCTGAGGGACCCAACATGTTTAACCTAGTTAGGTGGCAACCAGGAGCTTTGCTCTCATGGCAAGGAAACCTGAACAGCAGTTCAATCTAACTGTGCATCTAACAATCTAACTGGGGATTTAATTAAGGCTGCTACCCCTATTAGCATGTAACTGGAGCTAGACTTTAACCATTATTAGAATCAGCATAACTACTATATGTCAGAGAGCTATTTAATAAGCTATGTATCTCCACTATTTGTATTTCAAGAATAAGCTGGAAACAGTAAGCATTTTCTCTCCAACACCCCTTTGAAAATTAGCCTATTAAAAAGATCATAGAGTGTAATATACAGTATTTACTACTTCAGGTTTATCTTGCAGCACTGCAGTTTACAGCTAGCTACTGACTGGTAACCTAATTTTGTAGATGTGTAAAATGCTGCAATAAACAGATTACTATGTATTTCAAACATTAATGGCCTTCCAAGATCTAGGAATTTCTCAGTGAGCTCACCAACAGGTTTTATTGGCAGTATAAAATTTATTGTGTTGACATACCCTTTAAAATGCTGAATACATCAGAGCCACCAAAACGCTGGGCCGAGATTACAGAGAACGAGTCAAAGATGTTAGACTAAATTCTTCCCACCCTACACATCCCCAGTCTGTTACACAGCAAAACCCAAACTAAGCCACAGGAGAAGTGGCAACACTTGCAAAGAAAAGTAATCACTCCTTACCAAAAGCACTCGCAGGGAATTGCTAATGAGGCAGCGTTTTTACACCAGAGAAGTCTAAGACACAACAAAAAGGCCTCATTATATAGGGTGTTTGAAATATTCCAGCATGGCAAGCCAAGGCAAGCCAAGATCTTCATGTTTGTAAGACAAAATGAACCACTTAAAGACACCATGGTGAAATTCCTGCTTTACATTAAATGGAATTTATTGTTATATTATTAAACTGACAACATCTGTAAAACTTGCCCCCGAGACACACTGCATCATGCAGTTTTATCTTACTATTAATAGGAACTTCCAATAGGCAAAATGAATGTAAATAAGTGAGAAGGCAATTCTCAAAGACAGCAGACTTTTGAATGAAGACCCTGTCAGCCAAAAAGAGCATGTGAGAGGGAAACAAAAATAACCACATGGGTACAAACTCAGAGCCTGTATCCTTAAAAAAATGCACTCCCTGAAAAGTGAGGATCATCAAGAAAGGTAAATGCCTTCTAGATCAGCAATATATGAATTTTATCTATATTTGATCCTTTTTATCAAATTGAATTTGATCCGTTTTCATGCATCTATCTCGTTCTCATGAGGACACAATGTATTTTATTTAGAGGAAGAAAGAGTCAAACTAAAAATGTCCCTGCCTGATGGCTCAGATTGCATTTGGTCCTTTGTGGCTGCTTCAACAGTGAGTGATTTTAAGTCACTCTGGAGCCCTGCACAGGCTCCCTCTGGAAGAAGAGGCACCACAGCTCTCACCATGTCTATCAGTAGGAAAGCAAAAGTGGCTTTTCCCAGGGTAAAAATGGACACAGGAATATGCCCATAGTTCAAGTATAAATACTCAGACATTATTTATACACGTCCACAAACAAAATGGAAAAAAAATAAATACATACCCACACCTACCAGCCTGAGCTGAGTTTCAGACATCTGTGATTGCCATTCATGAGCCATACACAAACTTAGTGGCCATCCTTCAAGCAGAAAGTTAATATCAGGTGGCACTAAACACATCCAGACTCAAAGCAGAATAGAAGTCTCTTTAAATAACAGATGTATGAGTAATTTAACTAATCACTACAGTCAGTCTAGCAGAGCACATTTTTCTTGTACATAAGCAAACAGAAATCTGGGAAGTTATAAGCTGTGCTGGTAAATTAATCTTAGAATACAAATGTCACCATGGAAAATTCCTAAATCCTTTCATTTTTCTATTTACATTTCAGGATCATTTCATTTGTTTGAAAGTTTTAATTCAGACCTTCATCCCAAGGGCTTGAACACTGACAATAGAGATAAGAAGGAAAATCACATCCAGCCCCATAGCAGGTTGGACACAGCCCCTTCACGTTCCTTCAGGGAGGGACAGCTAACCAGGCTGTCACACAGGGCCACTTCAATGCCAGCAGGTATTTCTCAGTGATAGACACCTCTGCAGAGCAGATGTGACCACTCAAATCTCCACAGATCCAGCTGTGAGGTGCTGTGAGCACAGGTTAAACACGAGTCACAGCCTTCCCCTTGTGACAGCTTTGCTTTGGCTTGCAAACGGATGGTTTTGGACAGGAGACAACCCTGAGTGGCAATCCTTCTCCTGCAGGTGCCAGTGGGGATCCTGTCTGCTCTCAGAGAGGGATGGGCTTGTGGAGGCTCCAGCACCCACTTTTACCTCCTTCAGCTTTGGCTCAGGCCATGCACTCATCTTTGTTTCTGTGGTATCTCCATTAAAGTCATCAGGTAAACCAAGACAGCTGAATCTTGAGTCACACTGGAACAATACTTATGGCTCCGGGTGGCAGAATCACACCCTCATTAATTAATCCTTGCAAGGTTTCTAATGAGCAGAGATGGTTTGTATTCACAGGCAGCATTTGCTGCTGTTTTATAATATATGCAGTAATTATGCAGCTGATGGAGCCTTATGTAGTTGCTAGTTCTTTCCTATACATAAATTAACAGCAGGATTTGTGTAATGACGGGATAATGAAGGCCTGGGTCATTGGTATTCATCTGTAGAAGGCCTTGAGAGGCTGGGTCAAAGACAGAAATATTATTTGGCTAACACAGATACAGACCATTGTTAAAGGATTCGTAATCTTATTCCACACAAGACTCATATTAACTCTCTCTGTGGTAGGTAAAACAACTTCTGGGAGGATTTGTTGTGGGTTGGTGGTTTTTTTCAGTTGGTTGGTTTTTGGGGGAGGGGTTTAACCTGGTATTTTTTAGGTGATGAAGGGAAGTACTTTCCTTGTTAGAGCCACCTCTGTGCTGGATTTGCTCTCCTAAGCCTCAGTTTGCCATGGCAGAAGGGCAGGCTGCCACTAGCAGTACCATGCTTGGGTCCCAGCATGCACAAGCAGTCAGGGAGATGGAACAAGGGCCTTCAATAGTCCCAGCTCCCTTTTCTTCTTACTTTTGTGCCTTCTGTTCCCCCTTTGTGCTCATGTTTCACAGTTCCAGGGCTGCTCCTTAGCTCTGTTATTTCCCCACTTCTGCAGGACAGTTTCCTTGACTGCAGCAGAGGCTGTGTCTTGGTTGCTCAGGCAGCAGTGTTTTTATTAGGTCATGTTAAAATTTCTTGGTGCCTTACCACTTAATCTGTTGTTTTTGGCAAAGCACATCCTTGTGCTGAGAGAATGTCTCATTCCTCCTCTCCATCCGGAGCACCATCAGAGTCAGGTGATGGGTGAGCCCCAGGCCAGGGCAGAGGCACTGGCCAGTCCCACATGCCTCGCCCTGCAATGCACAGGAGTAGAACTTACTAAAGCAAATGTGCAAGAAGCAGCACTGTGGCTGGGCAACCAGATGTCAGGAAATACTTTTGGGAAGAGAAAACCCCAGTTGAAATGCAATCTGCAGCCAGCCATGCTGCTGAGCAGGACAGCTGGGCAGCGTCAGCTGCCTCCCAGCAGGTGAGCCGAGGGGAAACCGAGCAGCATTGGCCACTATCAGCACCATCCAAGCAGGTCCTCAGCTCTACAGAGACAAAATTTCCGTTTTTCACTCCTGTTCTTGCAGGTGGCAGAAATTCCAAATGCCTCTTCTTGTATGCCCTCACTCTGCTCTTCTTCCTCTATAGCCATGTTTTGCCAGGATGTGACTCAAAGCAGCAGACGCAAATATTTCTCCTCATCAGTGCATCCAGGCCAGGCTCTTGGAAGTCTCATCCCCCTGTGCCACCATCACCACCTGGCACTCACACAATGAGTGGCAATGGTAATTATCAGCTCCCACTCGAAGTTGTGGGCCCCAATTACTGCAGGACAGCTGGCTGGGAGTGAGGAACAGCCACACACACAGCTGTATTAGAACAGGCTCTGAGCTTCTCTGTCACCTCTTTCTAATCGACAACTGGAGAATTAGAAATGACACTTGATGGTGTCAAGTTTGTTATGTGTGAATGAAACCATCCCTTGCTGTGCTCATCTTCAGCTCCCACTAAAGCAATAAAGGCTCTCCTGTGCCTTATTATCCAGACAGCCTCTGTCTGCCTCCAAATTCTCTGTAGCTAAATGAACCATGGCTGCCTCACTGCAGAGGGGAGGGACCAGGGGTGGAGTTCCTGATGGAGATAAGGATGCAGGGATGATGGCAATCAAAAACAGATACTCCAAAGCATCAGAGCAGAGGATTGTCACTGGTTGACACTAAAAGGCTGAAGTTCCTTTCATCCATTGCATTTTCCAGTGATGTCACTTAAAATAAATATTTGATTGTCAGAGATCTTTTCCTGACATGTCTGATTTATAAAGCACTTCAAGATCCCATGGGAAGGAGGGAACCTGCATAACTGGGCTTAGGAACTGTCTGAACATTCCTTTTCCATGGTGCTGCTTATGAGTGCAACAGTGATACCTGCACTGACTCTTACATCCAGAGTGCCTCAGGGGAGAGTCTTCGTTCAATAGTCTTAATCCTGGCATCCACTCCCCTTTGATCTGTCCCATCCCTGAGATTTATACCTTGTAAAACCACCAGTTCCTCTAATACCACTGGTTTTGAACCACATCTTTCTTTTGTCCTTAACTAATACGTTTTCAGATATTTACACCTTCCTATAAAGTATCTCTCCTCTCTGTGCTGTGATACAACACTGTAGGTGATACATCACCTACCACACCCAGCCATCACCCAGCACACATGCTTGCAAACTTCTTCACATTTCCAGTTCAGCCTCGTCTTTTCTGGCATAAGTTTTGCTGATTACATCCTTCAACTTCTCTCCTATTGTTCACCCTCTTTCACAGCACTGAAGCTATCCTTGGATCCTTGAGGAGCTTCTCAGCTTTCTTTGCCACTTCTGCTCACTTCTACCTCTTTGCATTAACACTTCTACTTGCCATTACACCAGTTCCAATGCTTCAACAACATAGCCATGCTCAAGTTATCTGTGGTTTGTAACCTCTTCTCCAAAATCAAAATCAAATTGCTTACTGATAGAAACCAGAAAAAGACCCATTCTCCAGCTGCTGCACTCAAAAGCAAAATGAATGACTATTTAATCTCTTTTTTAGCCTATCTTAGTCTTCTTGGAGCTAGACTGGGATGCCCCTGTGGAAGTCAGCAACATTTTCCATCAAGAAAGCCACTGGAAAAACTTAGGGAGTAAGGCCTGCTCACTGGGAGGAGAGCAGATCTAGCTCTGACCCTGTAGTGTCTTTGAGCTGGACTTTGTGGCTTATATGCCTGAGAAGAACAATGTGTGTGAACATTATTCTCCAGATAACAAACCAAGCAAGTACTGATAATCATCATATTAATAGCAGAGTTAGAATGGAATTAATAATTGCTAATAGCGATGTTACAGCTAGTCATAAATTTATATAGTTCACTTAGTTTTATAAAAGTCTTGGAGCTGTGATCTCAGTAACTGCACATCTGCTTACCAAGAGCTGTGGACAGCATTTGAACATGACACATTACCTCCTGGCACAGTAACTCCAGTGACTCAGTGGAGAGGATTTGGATTTCCTTGTCATTATTAGCTTAATGAGAATACCTTAGTGAGTTTTGCTTTCTCCATGATAGTTTATAGAAGTGTGTTTGGCAATAGTCAAACCTCTGCAAACAGTTTGTTGAACCAAGACGTGGTAGACAAGCAGCTCTCTAATGACTGAGCATTGCTAAAGAAATCATTTTCAGTGATATGGAGAATGGGGCAAGAAACAAGGAAATAGGGATGGAAAATAGCGAGAAAGAATATTTAATGTGTAACATGTGAAACTGCAAAGTACTTGTGTTCATCTCTGCACAGTAATCTACATCTAAACATTGTTTTCTTTTGTGCAGAAACCGTGTTATAAATTTAGTAAAAGCAGTGAAATTTAGGGACAGTTACAGCCTCACTGAACCAATTTTCTCATACCTTGGTAATGGATTCAGGACAGAAATAGAGAAGGATTCCCATCCCATCCATCCTAATTATCAACTCTTTCCTCCCTCCTGCAATCAACATATGCATACACGCTTGCAGAAAAGCATACAGCTCATTACAGTTTCCAAACCAGTTCACTGAACTGTTAGAGATGCCAGCATGGATTAAGTCTCTGGAGAGAGATTCCCTAATAGCTTTAGAAGCTTTAAAAGCTTCATGTTTTGTATTATATTTATTATTACTTGAACAAGGTTATCAGAATGAGATGGTTTGCTCCAATTGGTGTCTCTTTGCCGAGCCAGAAATCATCTTCCCAGGCTAAAAAAGTCAGTGTTACACGACCTCCAGTGACAGTAACAAACTCACAGTTCTGGTCCCATTGTGTGTCCAGCCCTTACAGACTCCCATAGAGCTCAGTAAGACCCATGAAGCCATGTGGGCTTTGTTATGCAGACCAGATAAAAAACTCAGGGCCCAGTAATATCCTCACTTAAATCAACCATAATATGCTCCGTTATCTACTATGAAGAGAGCAGAAGAGATAATGGTTTATAGTCTCCACTTTACATACAAATTCAGCTGTACATCTGTCCAATAGACTCTTAGAGTACTTCCAAAACGCTTTGGTAAAATACTTTATTCTAATTGTTAATCACCCAAACATCCCATTTGAAATGAGAAAAACATCGAGAAGTGCCTTAAAATACACATTACAGTGGAAAATGTCTATTTCTGACATGGTTTTGTTTCCAGGAAATCCCTCATACTTTCATTGGCCAACGTTACACTCGGTGTCAGTTCCACAACAGCAGAGATCAAATGCTCCCTGAGCACAATTCCAGTGACATGACATCCAAAGCCCCTGCTTACTACCAACTTAAAAATACATGAAGGTTTATAAAGGTGGGAAGGTCTGACCTAATCAGTGCCCGTCACATGAAATAGCCAGCAGTATGACTTCTCTTGATACACTCCCTTAGGGTACAGGTATTGGGAAACAGCCTTTCCATGCGATTAGCAGTATCCACACACTCCCTGCAACCCAAACCACGAGCACAAAGGGGTCAGAAAGCATTTAAGCCCTTAAGCCCCTAGATCTCCCTCTGAAGGTGTCCTGCTCTTCTTCTCTAATTCATTAGAGAATAAATCTGTGATAAGCAAAGTAAATTAGATTCAGTGACATTCTGCTAATTGAGTCACCTACCTCTGCCTGGCTTGGCTGAGTTTTTAATTACCAGCTAATCTCATCAATATGGTGGATGACTGGCAGTGTGCAGATCACGGTCGTACAACCGCAGCGAAATAGAAATAGAAGTTCACAGCTCATTGGTTGACCCAGGTCTTTTTTGTCATACACAGGAATAAATTGGGCAGATCTGCAGGTCATCTGCTGACCTCGAAGCATGGAGAAGAAGGAGGATAATGGAAAGTAAACAAACAAATAAACCCAGCAGAGCTGCTGGGAGGATCTGCGGCAGTTTCAGGAAAGATGGAGCAGGAGAGAAAAGGGCTCTGTAAACCTGTCCTGCATCCTGATGAAGCCCTACTGCAGTGAGGGACTGGAAGTAGCAGGAATTGTGAAAGGGATAATTTATAATTGAGATTGTGGTAATTTTTCCCAATTGTAGCAAGCAAAACTGCAGATTGTCAGAGACGTTGTGGCACTGAGGAGCTCTGCTCTTCGCTACGTGGGAACCTCCCAGGATCTGCAAAGGGACAGTCAGTGTATGTCCAGGATCATACATCTGGATAGAGTAACAGTAGATCAAGACAAAATTTTTGCCTACAAATCTCTCATATAACCACATTTACAGCTTAACTACAAAGATTATTACTCAAACTAGCACACCTAGCTCGACAGAGCCATGACCTGCGTCCTGGACACTACAGCTCCAGCTGAACTTGGTTAGAGGAGCAGATTTTCAGCATCACTGAAAACATGATCTGGACCATTTTTTTTT
>NW_008681468.1:39892-44611 GCF_000695815.1 Acanthisitta chloris | reverse complement strand
AAAGATTTACACAGGTGAATCCCACTGTGCAGGGGCCACTGGCTGGCCCAGGGATCCCAGTCTATTCACTGAGATCTCAAAGCAGGATCAGTCATAAATTTGTCTACATCTGTTTCTCTTTTACATCTATTTTTAGACTTAGCTCTATGATATAAGATACCTTATTGCCTCAAATATGAGGTTTAAACTGTAGACTTATAAAGTACATTTACAAACTTTAAATCAAACACTTGATTCATAAAGCAAAGAACAAGAATATTTCTCTCACACTATAATTCTTCTCAAGCCTCACACCTGCGCTGCTGACATCAGTGGAGTTTTATATCAACTTTAGAAGATGCAAGCCCTGATTTTTCATTTTTCTAAGGTATCTTTGAAGCCAGACAAAGCCTGAAGCTTAAACTTCTTATCTATTTTTATCTAGCAATAGTAGATTCATTAGGGTAACAGCCAAAAGCAGCCCTTCTTGAGCAAAAGTTCAGTTCTTTTTGTCTCTCTAATGCAACTGTTAGAGGCTCAGCCTCTGGAAATAACCAAATAAATTGTTGTCCTGCATAAATATATTCTGACTGTATAAAGTATTTATAAATCACCCATGTCATCTAGGAGCCTGCTCACTTATAACGTGCTGTTTCAGTGAACAGCACTGACAGTAAGTGCTAAATAAGTCACAAAAAATGAACATGGAAGGGTTGTGAGCATCATCACAGTAATGCCATTAAATGCAGGAATTAATGTCTCTATTTTAATCCCAGGTTAAAAAAAAAAAAAGAAAAAGAAAAGAAGTGGGTTTTTTTTATAGTATTCACTTAGATATAATTTAAACCATAGTCCTTGGAGAGCCTATTTAGGCACATACATGCTTTCAGAGGAGCACAGAAAGTAATATCAGTGTAAGAAATAGGATTATTCCCTGTTTTTCTCACCAAAAACAGCAGCAGAGCTGGTACAGCTCTGCATGGAGGGGAAACAGAGGAGGAAAACTGCAACAGTGAGGGTCCTGTCTGCAAATGCCATAGTGCCCCCAGGTCATGTTTCACAGGCTGATGTGCCAGAATGAAGAACATTGCATTTCAAAACACCCCACATGTGCCTTGAATGCAGTGTGAGGATAACCTTGCCAGCAATGTCTGATGTTAGTTGTGGGGGCTGCCCAGGCCCTCACTTGATGCCTTGCTTAGGGGTGTGATTGCCAGGCCAGAGGCATTGAAGGGGAGGCTGAGGGCTGGGGCATGGCAAGAGACAATCCACATGCAACAGCTCTTAGAAGGGCAAGACAAAGGCAAAGCAACTTCAGTCTACAGCACAGGAGTGACAACCTTGTGCCCCACCCAACTATGCTGAAACACAAAGCTTTGGGCTTGCACTGCATCTGTCAGAGAAGGTTCAGTCCATAACTGCTCATTCAGCAAAACAGGTCTTTATATTCTGTCCACAAACATCTAAAGCATTCCCAACACCCAGCCAGCCCTACCCTCAGCTAAATGAAAAACATACTGAACACCTGCATAGGTGAATTCCCCCAATTCTCTTTAGGGCAGAGCTTAAAAGTAACAATTTATATAGTTATATTGCTGTATATATTTTTCTCAAAGTACCTAGCCAAGCTCTGCAGACAGAGATGGATTCCCAGCAGCCAGAGAATTGCTGGCTGCATCTGTTCTGTCTGAGATGGATTGATCATTATCGTCCTTTGATAGGAAACCCAAGAGACACAATGACTTCTCAGAAGCTGAAAACAATGCAGGGAGAATCAAAACTAAATAAATCAATTGTTCAAGCTTATTCTACCTGCTCACCAAAAGAACAACCAGCCAAAGAAAAACACACCCAAACCCATGTGAATGTTTGCTGGGCAGCCATGCCCCAGAACTGATACTCAGAGCACGAGGGATGGAATTAGCTCTCATGACATGAATGGGGCTGTTGACTTCAGCAGAAAATGACTGCCCTGGGAAAATTCAATATGAGAAATCCCATTTGGCCATTCCTAGGCACTTGAACAACGCAGCTTAAGGGTATTCAGACACTTCCTCAATGTGTTTTACTTCCTACCAAGGGAAGAAGGAAGTGCTACAGCCACCTTCTGGCACAGGTGTGCCAGTTTCTTCTCCTCTTCTCTTGTGAAAGCGAGTTGACCTCAGCTGCCTGCTGCAATAAATCTTCTCCCATTTTCTCCTTCCCTCATTCTTTTCTGTTTAAAGTTATTTGTACATTAGACTTAAATACATTATAGTCATTTCTCTAGGAGCCCTGACACATTGTTAAATGACCATGAATCTATTTTAGTTGCACCTTAATTTATTAACTCTCCTGCCTGCCTCCAGTGTTGGTGCCTCTATTGTAGGATCACAGGAGGTTTGGGCTGATTATCCTCCTAACTCTATTTCATATGCAGAGCCATTATTTCACTCTGCTCCTTGTTATTATAATAAAGCAAAAAAGCTCTCTCGTTTTTTCATTTTTCTGTTCACATTGGGAGACTACATACCTTATTAGTTTCTTCTGAGTTCTTATATTCTTTTTGTAGTGTAATGCAGTCAGAGAGTACAGATATATTCTGCCTCTCAAAGCTGCTTTGCTGAACTTAGGGATGAAGATAATGCTATTTTTATCAAGTGAACTTGTGGATCTCTGTGCCTGATAGCTCTTTTTCTCACCACTGCCAGCGAGCTACCCCACACCTTCAGAGGCACTTAATTGCTGCTCTGCATGTTGGGACATCCCTTTCCACCACTGAGATATTGATACCAATTTCCAGCTGCCACTAAACCTCCAATGCCTTAGGGCTTTTTGGGTTGTCTTGGTCAACAAGTCAACAACAACAAAGCACCAGCACTACTGGTCATCCCCAGGCCATCAACTGGGGCTTGCCCCCTGCAGTCCTGAAGCCAGTCCCACCCCATCACCCGAGGGTTTTTCCCTCAATAAAAGGGCAGCTGCACTTTCTCCAAAGGAAATACCCCTCAGCCATGTCTGAGAACTCCATTTGCATGTTGCTTTTCTTTGCCTTGACTGCAGTTTTATCCAAGCCGCTCTTCAGTCTTTGACATACCACAGTTGGCAGCTCCAGTGCTGCTCTACAGAGTTTAATAAATAGTCTAAAGTGGCCACAAGAGGCTGATTAGTACTTGGTGGCCCTTCAGCAGGCTCGTGCCACCCAGAGGTGAGTCATCTCAGCCACACTGGGATCAGAGCACAGCAAACACAAGCACCACACTACTCCCTGGGCTGGCTGAAAAGAGAATCTCCTGCATGGCGAAGCAGCTATTGATTTTTCCAGCTGTTCTCGGGGGAACTCACAAGAAGAAAATTATTTTCTTTTAAGTTCAAGAGCAGGAGCCTGCCTTGCTAAAGGGCTTATCTTCGCCTATAAGTTATACCAATACGGTCTGAGTTGTATAATTAAAGTTGCACAACCCCCCATAGTGTGGAAAATCCTATAAAAATGCTTTATATGGAGATAGCTATATGAATTTAAAACAGTCTCCTATCAGTACAAATGCACCCCCATGAGAGCCTCTACTAATATAGTTACTGTCCAAAAGCATACATCAAGGAATTTTATAACTCTTCAGTGATTTATGTCACTCTATAGCATTGAATAGCATCTAGTTCAAGCCTTCCAAACACAGGGAACAGATGAATCTTTAAAATCTCGGGAGGTAAAAAAAAAATATATAAAAATCTATATTTTATATCATATATTTATATTTTATGGTGAGTGCTAATTTAAATGCCACACAGTTATTTCTCCTTGGATTTCTAGCTCCAGTTCAAACAGGCTTTAGTATTTTCATTACAATTCAGTATGTTTATTTAGCATTAGAGCTGCCTGAACTATTCATTACTAATTTAGCCTACTTATTTATTTTTATTTATTTATGGTAAGTGAATCTTCACCGAGTAAATCCTGGTTCCCCTCCCACAATGCTCAGGCTCTAACAGCATTCCCTGGAGAATTTGGGAGGACAATTATTCAGACCCACAGTCTATTCACATCTATCAATTCCCCATTTATTCTTTGTGGGGTGTGCCTGAATGCCTGAGTGTTTTCAATGTTTCCTAGGAGTTTCTGCAAACCCATTTCTGGAAATAAATATTATTTCCCATTCAGCTGTGCTAAAAAGAAAAACCCAATAATTAAAACCGAAAAAAGAGAAAGAATCTGCAATCCTCCCTCTCACACCCTATCCAAACACTCAGACAAGTAGTGTGACACAAACTCATGTATTTTCAGTGACAGACCACAAGTAGTTCCCATCCACAGCAAGTCTGACTAGTTCACCTGTTGCTAAACTAGAACCCCATTTATATACAAAAGCTCATTCTGTTCTTGCTTCCTTCAAAGATGCAAAGAGCAGAACACTTCCAATACCTACCAGCAAGGACATAAATAGCTGAACACTAGTCACTATTACTGCAGGGAAACACAGACTGGAGAATATCACATGCTGCAGCATCCTTGTTGTCTGGAGCTGGCTTTTCCCTCTCCCAGAGTTCACTGATTCAACCTGCTCTGGTCTATATAACATATTGCCATACTTACATCCTTTTTAAACACACACTACTGGATGGACACTTGCATACATCACTCTGAGATATGAAAGGGTAGCGAGGATTCATTCCTCTAACAATCACCCTGCACACCATGCTCATTCTGCAAGAGTTTGGGACTCTTCTTTGTTCTAAAACTACCACATGTCCAGGTCTTAAGGC
>NW_008681468.1:35192-39851 GCF_000695815.1 Acanthisitta chloris | reverse complement strand
AGAGCTCCCAGCAAGCCTTTCCACATCCCAGTTTGTGATGTGTTTTGAGTGAAGCTCTCAAGCTTCCACTTCTGGAAAGAGAGACTTGGTGATCTTGGTGCTTTCCTGCAGGTATGGCAGTGATGAACACACAGTTTGTTGCATGGGAGATCAAGTGACACTGCCCAGAGCAGCCCTTACTGCTTTGCTTCCTCTCAAACAAGCAATTCAGATTTTCCAGCAGCAGTGGAGAGTTTTCACTTTTAATTTACCTCTTTCAGCACTAGCTAAATATTCCATTTTTCTCCCCTGCTATGACCAATAAAAGCCAAAGTGAACACACTTATTATCAGTATCTGACACTAACAGTAGAAATTCAGCTCATCTTTTCATTCCTGCCACAGCAGAAGGGAAAGGTTGTCGAGACATAGCTTTGGGCAGCAGGACTTTCTCAGCTCTAGGCATGCTCTGTTGAGACTTTCTCATTCCCTGGAGACATCCTTAAATTCCATCTCACTGATTCCATCCCTGACCTTTCAGCGAACTAACTCCCAGATTTAAAAACATCAAGGACTTGAATATACTCCACACAATGGCAAACACTTTTCCCAGATGTTATCATGGCAAAATCTTTCCCAATTATTTACCCCTGCATCCTTTAGCTCATATTCCCTTAGCTGACCCCCCAAAACCCAAGAGATTTACCTGCTTACCTTCCACCCCACATGACTCCCTTTTCAGTTCTACAAATTCTGCCTCTGATAACACATGGGGTCAATTGGTATCAATTTTCAATTTGAAATCCGTACGTGTCCTTTTCACTCTCAGGTTTGCAGCTCATTCATCTTCTGCTGCAGCAATAATATTAATCTGATGGGTAATCCTGTGCAGCTCAGGCTCTCATCACCCATGCAACACCATGCTGGTGCTCAAAATGCTTCTGTTCCACCCAGCAGGCAGCAGTTTCTGCAGGCTGTGACTGTGCACTGCAGATCCCTCTACATCACCTCTCCACAGGGTCCCAGAGCTTTGCTGACAATGACCCCATCAGCGTGCCAGGTCACCTGCTCAGTGCAGGAGGTCAAACCAGCAGCTTGTGCTCCATGGGAAACCAGTTGTCACACGTTAATTTAAGATCTTCCAACAGGCTGTTTTGTTCCAGGTCCCAGTCCTAACCCAGTCTTTCATCACAAACTCCATTAGTCCTGCCAAAATTTCCAGATGGACACTTCAACCTCTGTCACTCATCTGTTCTGCAGGAACTCCATCCATCTTCCATGTCCTTCAGTCAAAAATCATACTCTCTGAGATGTGCCATGTTAGGATGGCATTCCCAAAACCTCATCAGTACTCTGCCCCAGACCATGGTCTGGTTTACCTAAGCATTATTCCAGTATGTGAAATGCATCAGGGCTAGCAACTCAAGAAACACTCCCTCTGGCCATCTTCCTTTGTGACAGTGCTCAGCATATACAAACACAGAGGAAAATACTGTTTAAGCCTCTTCCAGACTTCCAATTTGTTGGAGCCTTTAGCAATGGTTCTTCTATTCTGACCACTATCTTTTTTTTTTTTACAGCACCACACACTTACTCGAAATTCACTCATGGCCCAATGTATTCAAAAGATCATCTTTACTACATTTGCCTAATTTTCTATCCCATGGTTCCTATGGAAAAACCTCAAGGCAACATCTCGCTCCAGGATTTCTCTGAGAAACTAGATCTTTTGGCTTTTTTCTCCATCCATGATTCCAGACTGTGGTAAAAGATGAGTCCTCGAATCATGTTTTGTACATGTATGTGGGAAAAACATGGAAGTCCTGCAGAGCACAGCAGGCTGCAGAGACACAGCTCTGTCATATCTAGGAACTCACTGTATTCATGTTCTGATGGAAGATTTACAGCTCATGGAGGGAAAAAATATTGGAAACTCTTACAGTTTGAAATCGTAAAATCACACCAGATTTGTTTCCATTTAAAAAATCACCTTCTTTCCCCAATTGTTTTTCTTTATTTCCAAAATAATGAGAACTGGGTTTTGTCATGCTTACAGACTGCACAACTCAACAAGAGACTGAGAGTTTTCATCCACAGTAAAAGCCTGATGGTCTGTAGCAGATACCTTCACTCTCCCTCTTGCCAGATCGCATGATTTTGCTCACAGGCTGTAGAGCAAAGGGAGAGCTGTGACTCATCTCCAGAAGACTTTCAAGAAACAGTTGATCATCTTGAACTGAGAATCACTGCTGTGAGGCCAATCCTCCCCTTCTCCTGACCAGAGTGTGGCTGGGAGGCTGTGACTCACAATGAAGTCAAGAGGGTTCAGTCCACAACTTTGCTTTCTGTAGGAAATGATTCAGTGCAAGATTCCTGTTCCCTTTTGTATGCTTTTTAAAAGCATCTCTTTTAACACTACTTTATAGCGATGTTTCTGATCCTCTTCACCCCACAGAGGGTGAAGATCACAGATGTTCAGGGCTAAGCACAGAGCAAAGCAGCCCCAGTCAGCAAAGGGCAGCGTGAGAACGTGCTTTGCCAGAGAACAGCAATGTTCAGAAAGGTTCTTGTGGCTTTCAAGAGCTGCTCAGCATTTCCCTGCTCCAATCTTCCTTCCTGCCCCTGCATCCAGGGATGGACACTGGGATTTAAAGAAGGGAAAGGCTAAGACTGCTCTTTTCATTTCCATCAGGTATCTTCACACAGCTTCACTGGTGCTGTGTAGGTTTTGTGCAACATCTACACCAGTACCACAATTTAAAAACCTCTCATATTTAAAATTAAATAAATCCAACATCTTTATTTTGTCTGCCTAGCCAGCATGACTACCCAAGGCTTTTTTCTTAAGGACACTGTGACAAGAACAAAAATATTCAGATCTGGTAACCAGATCTGGTGCAATTTTCACTTTGTGTCCTACACCATCCAAGGGACATAGGGCCTCCCTTCTCTGAAAGCACAAGAAATGTTTGAGAAACTCTTGCTTTCCTTGATTCCCTGTCAGAAAATAGCCTTGAACCTCCTTCTGTGACAACAAATGGAGATCTATGTCTGCACAGACCACACAGTCTGAATAACTTAATAGACAATGAACAAAGCACCCCAAGATGAGCAACTTTACTAGGAAAACCATGATGCTTCTTGCAGGTAACTTTTTCCTGAACAAAAAGGGGAAAAAGAAACAAAACCCACTGCCTTGCTTTAACTTCATATTGCATTTGCCAGATGTAACTTTGGTATAAAGTTGCATCCAGCTTCATCTAAAATACAAAGCTATTAAGATTCATGCAAACATCTGCATCCTTGTAAGACAGTGGTAAAACTCTGGGGCAAAATCCACACTGTCTCCAACCTCAGGACTCCTCAGTGCCAAGGTCTTTTTCTGATTTCTCGGTTTCATCTGTAACCTGGGAAGGACGGAAGCTGCCCTTGCCATCCACAGTGGCCAGCAGCCAGGTCACAGATGGGCCTTTGTGTGCAGCAGGGGATGCCGGAGGGACTCTGCAAAAGGCCTGAAGTCTTGAATAATGCAGAGAGTGAGAAATGCTTTAAACAAAAATAGTTTCTGACTAAGACTTCTCATGGAGCCTCGAGCACAAACCTGCCAGCCCCAATCTGTGTCCGAGTCCCCTCACAGCAGTTCCAGCATCCTGGTCCCTTCCTGTGGGCTTGATCCAGAAAAGCACCCAGCAGAAAACAGCAGCCTTTGATCACCCTCTCCCTACCTCAATATCCCCCATCCCAGCATACAAAGAAGCCTTTATTTGCTAATGAAAGGCAGGAAACAGACTCAAATTAATGAAGTCTCTTTCTATTTCATATAAATAAGCTAATTCTAGTTAAACAGAGGTTTTGCCGTAGTTCTCATTTTGAGACCCAACAACTGTACAATTAAAGTGCATACAAATGAGTGTCATTATCCCTTCGTTTCCCAGGACAGCTGTAATCCCAATCCTCACAACAGGCACAGTCCCAGGGGAGAGCAGTGTGTGCCACCTCGAGGTGTCAATGGCACTGGGTAGATGCAATTAATGAATTGACAGTAGGGCCAGTTCAAATAGTGGTTTGCAATTAAATGAGGTGTTAACATACTTACGATATCTGGCTTCAGTTCCCAAGTCTGTCTGACTTCTGAATAGACTAATATTTTCAAAGCCCTTGTTCAAGGTGCCTTCTTTCTTGCAGAAGCAGTAGATACTGGCAATGTCAATACAGTGCCTGTAGCAAGAAACTTCTCAGATAGCAAAGTACATCAACTCAAACATGGAAGGCTTAGGAGCTTTAAAAAGCATTAAACTGCTATTCAGGCATCACAGCTACTGGGTAGATCTGATAAGCAAGGACAATTCTGAGCAGCACCATGACCAAAATACTGGTCACTGCCCCTTCCTTTGTATCTAATACCCATAGCATCACCTTAAAGCACCATTGAGAGGACTATGCTTGACTGCACAGCCCCTACACTACTCAGAGACCTTCCACTCCTTGCAGTGAAGAAAATACATTGCTATTTTTGTTGTCACCTTTTTATTCTCGCTGTCTGTGGCTCATCCTTCTTACTGTTGTGCCACTGTTAAAATACATTTGCTCACACCCAGCACTCCTTCAGGGAGCTGCTGTGACCCTGGTGAGGACTGGCTGGTGTCTTAGTCCTTCCTCACTGAATGCCCAATTCAAGAAA
>NW_008681468.1:0-35168 GCF_000695815.1 Acanthisitta chloris | reverse complement strand
CTGACAGGCACACACAGAGGTTCAAACCTCCCTCCCTGGGAGGCTGCCACAAGCCACTGTGTCCTCATGCTGGAAACACTCCAAATGACAGGAAAAAGCAAAATCCATCCCTGGGAAATTCTCAGGCTTCGAAATTTGGCTGACTTGAAACACAAAAGACAGTGATGAAATAAAGGTCAAGGAGATGAACATGCTTTGACAAGGTCAAACGCATTTTGGGTCATTTTAATCCATTCCTTTTGACTTTTATTTGACAGATGAGGTGAACTCTAGAACACTGATGATATCATAGTCTAAAGCTCACCAACCCATTCCTATTCCCTATGCAGGACTCACCTAGCGGGCCACAGGCCAAGTCTTGATGTCTATAGTACAAATATTTCTGGTTACATGGTGGAAATAACCACTTGTTTACAGGACTCAGATACTCAAGGATGGGCAGCCTAGACTGCACTTGGCTCCTATTCTCTGCAGCAGATGACCTAATGCAGGCAAGAATTAAACTGAGGAAGTCTTTGGTCTTGTGTTTCCTGGTCTGAATTAGATTAGAGTGGTACCACTTTCAGGACCACACAAGCTTTGGCTTTCTGAAAACTCATATGAAGTGAGTGTGAAGGGTGACCTCAGGAACCCCAATGCAATCACAAAACCCAGGATGGTAGTATTTCACTAGAGCTCCTGCTCACCTAATCTAACACAGGGGAGAAATGTCAAAACCGCCCAAAAAAGAGACATTTTTCAAAATTTCAGGTGATATGTAGTGTCCAGCACATGAGTTTCTAGCTGTCTCAGACCATAATGCATAGCCATGAGCCTCTTGATGTGTCTGAGACACATTGCACTAATGTAGGTAATGTAGGTGAACATTTTGCAGAGGAGGAGGCAGTGTTTGATAAACACAGTCTGTGACAGACAATCCCATCACAACTGGGGCTTAGAGGTTTGCTTTGAAATGAGACTCAGAGCCACAACATAAAGAAAACACAACCTCTGAGCAATAGCTCTGCAAGATGATAGGAGGAAAAATGGCTTTATTAACAAATAAAGAAATAGCAGGCTTAGCCAGATGCTATTTAGGAGACTTGACCTGACAATTGATATATTGATACCTATTTATTGCCAAAGTAGAAGAAGTCAATGAGATATATCTTGCTTGCATGCAAAATAAATCAACTGATTCCCACAGTGACACCAGGAATGCTGCTTTGCACACAAGAAGCAGAGCCAAAGTGCTCAGGAAAGATATGAGCACGGCAGCAGATCACACTGCTCAGCGTGAACAAACATTCCAACAATCCATGTGGGAGCTGATGATGGAGAATACGTAGCAAGCAAGACAACTAAGGGGACTCTTTTGGTGTTATGGTAACACCATAACACCAAAAGAGTAACGATGTCACTGAGACAGGAAGGACAAGTGAATAATGTGATAATATAAACAGGAAACACATGTCCTTAGTTGATGATATGCTTATCTGTGTGGGATGACCCCAATGAATATTGCTAATGAGCCAGCACCATTGCAATGTTAATTAATTTGGGATCTAACAGTAAAATAATCACATCATAAATCTGACAGATTAGAGCAGTCAGATGGTGAAAATAACAAAACAAATCTACGCAAGAGAATTTCAGTATTCTCTAATAGAGTGAGGCCACAAAAACATTAAATGTGTTTTCAGCTGAGAGGGAGAAATATACTCTTCTAGGACACTGCCACATGTTGGCTTGGTGAACTTCAGAGACCTTCAGTGTGTGAGAATAGCTCCTACCCTGCATTTCTGAGCACTCCAGTATTCCAATGTTATTCTATTAATCTCCTTACAAGAGCAATAGGGTCACTGTCAGGGTACACCAGCAGTTAAAAAGTGAGGTCAGAGATAAAGTTAATCAGAAGTACCTTCTGCTGATCCAATTATTCACATCTCCACCACCACCTCAAAAACCAACCCAACCCCCCCTTGCGCAGCAGTTCAGTCGTAAGAAAGTGCCTTAGGCAAACCAAAAACTTGCAGTGATGCTCTAGACTGAGCTAATATACATTATCATGGCTTCACCAGCCACGGTAAGGCTCTGTCTCTCTGTTGAGATAACAAGCTGCATACTGCTTATCTGTCATTAGACATATGGCAATAGCAGACCTGAGGAGAACTCCTCCAGATTGCACAGCCTATCAAGAATATCTTGCATAATGAGAACAAAATGGGGTGCCAAGGATATGAACAGGATGACAACCAAACAGCAACATTTGCACAAAACCAGAACCCAAAGCACTACCAAAGAACAGAGAGGCCGTTTGAAGAAAATGGTTTCTCCCAGGCATTCTGAGGCTCATAAAAGCAAAGCAAGGATGGCCTGGGAAAGGGCTGTCATAAACTGAATGCTCAACTCTAGGCTATAGCCTGGTCAGCCCATGTGTTGCACTGCCCAGTGATTTGCCATATCACGTATTTGTGGAATATTACCATGGATGGATGTCTGTGCTCATTTAACAAAAGCTGCAGCCACTAGAAAACATCATTGCAAGAGCATCACACACAGATTTTCTGACACCCTGCCTGCCAGAATGTCCTCACATTACAGATGTCCTATTTTCAATTTACAGAGGAAAGAGTTCAACAAAACACAGAGCAGAGAGTGAGAAATGTGACTCACTGTGAGTCCTTTCATGGCAAGGGGAATCCAGTGGGGAACAGCTTCAACAGGTTCACATCCAACTATGATTTACACTTCACTTTTCTATTAAAGGATAGATGTATCCACAGTCCTTCAAACCTTCCTCCTTTCTCAAACCTCTAGGAATATTTATAAATACCCTCTACCCTTCTCTTTCAAGTAACTGGAGAAGAAGCTTGAAGGATATTTTTCCCATTGCATCATCCATCACTGCAGCCACATAAAAACCTATAGCTGAATAACTGTCTGAAGCAAGACGTACTCCAGGTTCCAAGCTGGTATCTTAGCAATATTCATGGCATGGTCTACAATGTCTTTCTGGTTGAAGACATCTAAAGCATATTACTTTTGTATAACCCTAGCACTACAGGAGTGTTTCCTCCATGACAGAAAGTTTCAAACAAACAGATCAAAGACAGCCACGACACACTGCACCTCATACAGGAGCTTGTGGATGCTGGCTGGGAACACCTGTGGGATAATCCTTCACCTTAAGCAATGAGAACTAAATCATTCCTTATAAAGCCATGCATGGGGCGTGTTTCAATATCTCCATGGAATACTAATAGCAAGAATGATATCTCCTTACTGAAGAGAACTAATAACAGCTCCTGAGATTTCGGTCTGCAGTAGAGTAATGGATGAGACCTTTCATAAAATACTCAGTTGAAAATATGTAGGGGAAAAAATGGTGCAAGAAACCTTTTCCAGAAAAGCTCATCACCCATGTGATGTGTTATTTCCAGCTCAGGAAATACACATTTTCATAGAAAGCAGAATACTTGGCAAGACCAAAACTGGGGGAAGATTGAGTGTCTTCATCTTCCCCAGTGTTGCATGGCTGAGCTGTTTGCTTCAGGCAAAGACCCAGGGGCTGCCCAACATTGAGTTTTGGTAACTTGGGCCAAACATCTGGCCCAGATCTCTATCTCCTGAGGAGGGAGCAAATACCACTTCTGGTGCAAGGTGCTGCAGTTAAATGGCCCAAAATCTCAACTACCATGTCACGGCTTGGAAGGCAAGAGGAAGTCAAACGCTCCAAGCCAGCAATACAATTTACCAGTAAATCATGGACCTCAAACACAAAATTCAGATTCAAAGGTGTTATTAAGTGAAGGTCCAGATTCATTGCTATGTATTGAAGGGTACCACCACAGTCAGGAAGAAGACACAAAGGGGGATGCATGTGTTACATGCACACCAAGGCAGACTGGGGTAAATGGGCTGCAGCAGAGATGGAGGGTGAAGTGAACAACTGCTGAGCAGCAGCACAGGAAAAAAAAACAGCCAGAGGGATGGAGTTACCTCCCAGGGCTGGGCTGTAGCACTGCCAAGAGCCTTACACCAGAGGGAAAGGCTGTACCTGCAGTACCTGTGCTTGCTTTGTTTGGCAGACATGCTGGAAAGCTGTAGAAACTGCTTAAGGCTATGTCTATAAACTACTGGCTTTGTGAAATCATGAGAGAACTAAAAATGGAAATTTCAATACAAGTAAAATTTGTCAGAGGTTTTGGCACAGCTTAGAATTAACATGTGAAGCATAAAACATCAAGAGAGCAAATAAACCCCATCCTTAGACACTTGCCTATCACAGCTAAAGAAAGATATAAATGTTTCGGTTTCTCTTGAACACACCACATGCACTTTATTTAGAAAAACTGACTTTAGGGTCCCCTTGATTTTATCATCACTCAAGGATACCACCAGCCATCAGCAGGCTATTCACACCTACAAAGCTTGAGCAGCCCCTGCAGCTTCCCCACAGCACCTCCCACCTAGCTACATTTGGCTGTCACACCACATTAGTCCTCTTTGTCTCTGATGGGACTGTACAAATCTAGTTACAGGTAACTGTAAATACAATTACTACCATTATGCACTAGGGAATGGGCTGACACCTTGAAATACTCCATCACATCTTAAAACTATATAGTGCTGTGGTGAAAAATAGCCCTTTCTCCACCCTCCCTGAGGGCTCCTTCTGCTTTTCCAGGACCCTGTCAGCCCTATGGAGCCAACAAAGCCTCCTGTAGCCCTTCAGAAGAGAAGTATTAACAAGGGCAAAATATCTGCTGGAAATACTGGTACTGGAGCTGGCAAGTGCTCCTGCAATGAGAGGCCACTTGAACTAGGAGAACATGGTAAAGGGGTTGTCCCAGACAATGAAAACCTGTGATTCTTTTTTTAATGGTCATACAGATCAAGCTATATTTTTCTTCAGTCACACAGGTAGATAATAACTGGAGGAGGAGGAAGATCAGCACCCCTCAGTCAAGCAGCACATCACCTGGGCTCCTAGTTTTGGCAAGTGATGCAATAAAGGATGCATCTGACTGCAGCTAGCACAGACTTTCTTCTTACACATATCACCTGTTTTGGCCCCTCTTCTCTCCAGCAAGAAAAGCACCATGTGCATAGTAATGCAGAATATAAATCACAGCTATTTATCCTTGTCTTTGGATTTACGTAGCTTTGGATTTACGTTGTGTTGAACAACAGATCCTCTAACCTGGCACAGGTGTATTTTCTCATTACACAGCAATTGTGCCCCCTTGCAGTGCCCCTTTCCCTGAGGCACGTTTTCTCTGTCCCCTCTGCCAGTCCAGGTCAAGGTCTCACTGAGCTGAATGGCACACATGTGCATGCACAGTCACTCAGCAGCCACCAGTATAGAATCACAGAATCTTCAAAGTTGGAAAGGACCCACAAGGATCAAGTCCAACTCTTGGACATCCTCAAGAATCACACCATGTGCCTGAGGACATTGTCCAAATGCTTCTTGAACTCTGTCAGGGTTGGTGCTGTAACCACTTCCCTGGGGAGATGCTCCAGTGCCAAACCACCCTCTGGGTGAAGAACGTTTTTTTAATATCCAACCTAAACCTCTCTTGACACTTCAGGCCATTCCCTCTGGTCCTGTCACTGGTCACCATAGAGAAGAGATCAGTGTCTGTCCCTCTATTTCCCCTCACAAGGCAGTTGTATACAGTAGTAAGGTCTCCCCTCAGTCTCCTCTTCTCCAGGCAGAACAGAACAAGTGCCCTCAGCCACTCCTTGTATGGCTTCCCCTCAAGGCCCTTCATCATCTTCGTTGTGTAGAGAGTGTGTAGATGGAAAAGATGAGAAAGGTCCATCTAGACCCATCACTGAGCTACTCTGAGTGCTCTGAGCACTGAAGAACACTGAAGAAGAGAACAAACTTCTGTTTGTTCATCTGAAAATAGCCAGAACAAACCCCATGTGCACCACAGGCTGCCTGGATGCCCTGAGAATGGCAGATGGGTAATCACATCCATACAGAGATCATACCCAAAATCACAGAAAAAAACCATGTAACCTGAGTTTGTCTCCCTGAAGTTTTGTCATAACACAAATACAACTGCAGCTGCAGATGTGTAGTGAGCAACCCACATTTCTCTCTCCATAACACACACATCAGTGTACAAATTAGCCACCAGTCAGGCTCGTGCTGATCCCAGTTTACCTTCACATGTCACCCTCCCTGCTGCTCACTCTGGCTAACCCCAGTACCAATGAAAAATAAATGCCATCAAGTATGTTTAAAGGTCTTCACCAAAAAAAGACATATTAAATGGTATTTTGTTTAATAAGCTACATGGAAAGGCACAATGCTGACTCATTTCTGAGGCAAGAGTGAGGAAATTTCCCTTTAGCAGTTTTATGTTTTGTTGATTTGGACCATAAAAGGAATATTTTTTAATGCAGCAATGGACAGGTAAAACTAAAACTAAGATCTGTATCTATTCCAAATGATATTTTTCACATTATTTCCCCCTGAATTTGCTTAACTCCATCATATTTTATGGCTTCCCATTATTTAAAGCCATCAAATTGAGTAATAGCAGTTGGGGGAATAGCAAAGTGCTCACTTTCAAGTAGCTCTGTAGAAGATTATGACAAAAGGCAGAAGAATATGCTCAGGACAGTTGATGAATAAAAATGCTTAGAAATTCACCACTGTTTTATCTCAATAATGATATTAATAACTAAGTGTCTATTAGAGTAGTAAAGAGACTCAAATTAGGGAACTGGAATGGGAAAATTCCAAGGAAAAAAAATATTTTGAATAAAAATATAAAATATAGCCTTATTAAGTGGTATCAGGTCATCTCTTTTTCCTCCTCATTCAGAAATTATTAGATATTATTATGAGTTGCAAAATACTGGTCTGCTCTTCTGTAAATGACCAAAACAGATTAGGAGTCAGCTACACTCAGTTACTCCAGAGTTAATACTGTGGTTGTGAAAGATATCAGATTTCTCTGTCTATGCCTAATTAGTTTGTACTTACTCATGAATCTCACTTTCATTTCCTGACAACAAAACCAACACAAACTTCCTAAAACATTATGACAATCTGGTGAAAAATACCAAACTAATAATGTGGTATATTGCAGATCAGACATATGAAGGTTCCATGAAATGTGTTCCCAGTAGGACACAAGTACAGGGTGAGAGGGCACCAACTCAGCCTCCCATTTACCAACACACATGTCCAAAACTGATTTTAATCTGGAATTCCCTAGCTTCTTAAGACAAGGATTATAAACCAGTTCTGTGAATTTTGCAAAACATTCTTAATTTGCTTCTGTGAAAAATGTGACTAATGCCACCAGAATGACATTCATATTGGAAGACTGCAACTAAGGTGTTGCCTGGGGAGCACATTTGGGGAGCACCAGCCCAGCAGGGAGGGCCATATTACACAAAAGCAAAACCCAAGCACACACAGGGATGTCTGTAAAAGCAACAAGAGAGAACAACTGTTGAAAAACTTCCACCAGCTGGTAGGTTTAGATCAATTTACTCCCCTTGAATAACTTCGGGAGGAAATTTTGTTCACTCTTTCATATAAAAATTGTCCAGAGGTTGGGGTTTTTTTAATCAAATATACATTCTAGAAAGTCACTCAGACCCTTTTCAAAAACAGCTATTCGCAGTGTCTGAGCATTAAGAACATTATGCATTCAAATGCTGAACACATCCAGACAACACTTAGTATGAAGTTTCTTTGCATATTACAAAGAAGTTCTGCTGTCTTTAATGAATATTTTAGCACTGATTGAGGTAAACAAGACTAACTTCTGAAGGATAACAGATTTCACCCATTTTTAAAAATGTCTCTCCAGTGCAAAACTGCACCCAAACTACAGTGTTGTTGGGTTTTTTTACTTTTTTTTTTTAAAGGCCAATGTTGTTAAATATTTTTCTGTGCTTGAAGTGCAGGAGCCCAGTGTAAGTGGTTGTCTTCCAGGGCAGTGTGCTCATTGCTGTTTCTAGAGCATCACAGTTAGTTTTGGTCCATACTATAGATTTCTAAAAGCAACTGCAAGAATGAAATTATTTACATAAGCCACAAAACCCTCTGACATCCCTCATGGCATCCTCCTGCCCTGGCAATTGAACTAAGACAAAAGCTTCAGGAACCACTGCCTAACAGTCACAGCATCTTCTTCACCTACTCCACTAACCATACTTGAGAATATGCAACCAGGTATTGTCACCTAAATTCTTCATGAACTGCCAAACTCCAGTTTTGGAGGGTGTTTTACAGCAGGCTGTGAAAAACACTTGGTGAGCTTTAATTAATACTCAGGATAACAATTTGAAGGCTACCTGTTGGTGGCTTGTATGAATCAACTCCATGGCATTGCTTTGGTTGGGAAAAAATTTGGCCTTGATGATACATTATTCCTAGTGACTACAAATACAAGTTTATGGGACTTGGTTTGTCCTTTTATTTAGTCAGGGAAAACTCATTGGCCTTAGTGTATATCATCTGATACACTTCATTCCTGCCCATCCCTCAAGCTTTAAGCACACAGCGGTGTAAGTGCACAATCCCCATCTCCCTGCTCTTTGGGGAGAGGAAGGAAGACAAATGCACTAACCATCCAAAAAGCAAAGTGACAAAATCTGTTAATACATGGCTCTTAGCAAAAGAATCTGTGCATGGCATGGAACCAAATCTGCTATTAGTACTGAGTATACATGCAGCTACCTTGTAAATCACAACATTGGGGAGGAAGCAACAGGTACAGGGCAAACACTGGATTTCTAGAGAGAAACTCTAAATCCACCTCCAGGAGGAGTTAAATAAAATAATATAAGGAATTGCTACAAGACATTGAAAACAGGTGAGTGCTGGAGTTGTTCTTATACCTTGATATAATTATATAATACCAGTACCGTGTTCAATATCATTACACTGGTATAAAATGTTCAGATCCCCAGGGTGCTGGGAAAGCAGGACCCCAGCACAGCTCTGCTCTGCAGCTCAGCAGTGAGCATCACTTTCTGCTGTGTGATGTCTGCTATTGCTATCAGAGGACCTTTCATGCTTTCAGCTTGCTGCCCAACAGTCAGCTTGGCTCAATTATTGGTTTTTACCTCTACATACCCTTACTGCACAGTGAGGTACCTCATCTTCCCCACCTCCACCACCTTTCTGAGTACTGTGAGCTTCTAAAAATTGAACTTTTCCATTACTTGGTTCTATTGCCTTATTTAGCAGTACAAAAATATGGTGGTTAGAGATTGCTGAGGCTTCTTAAAACCTGCCACTGAGTAGTCCAAATGGAGGTGGCTGCTCTGATGAGCAGTTATATTCACAGCTGTCCATACCTTACAGCTTCTCCATGGATGAAGATCAGCCAGAATTAGGCCTTTGGAAAGGTACCCAGCTGAATGAGAGATTAAAACCATGACATTACAACAATGCTGTTAGGACATGGCTCCCCCCATTGCTGTCAGGTGCACAGGATGGAACTGGTCAGTGCTTCCCACACCAGGGAAATGTTGAAAACAGAAAAAGATATTTTCATTCAGAAATAAACCAAAACATGTTCTGAATGTCGGGGTTAATATCAGACCCTGTGAACCATTCATTTCACAGTTTTGAAATTCAGCATCTGTGTTTTGCAATATGTCAGTTCTAAATTCACCACTGAATATTGATATTATTTTCCCATCTCCTGATAAGCTAATTGTACAGATATGGGACATGACACAGACTGCTGTTAGCAAGTCATAGCATGGAGTCATATTTGATGAAATACAGCTGTTCAGAGTCAAGCTGTCTGATCACAGTGGAAACAGACACTTTTCACTGACATCTTTCACAGAAGATTTTTCAGCTCAGGAGAATCTGCCTATAAATTATTTTACGAACTGAGATAAAAATTATTTAATTGGTGTGCTGGCATGCATCTCAAGAAAAACAAAAGTGAAAAAACTAAGTGAAACATATACTATTTGCATTTTTAGCTGACAGAAGAAGAGCTTAGACAGTATTATGCATGCATTTCTGAGCTGGAAATAAGTCCATTCTTGGACATAACACCTGCCAGTGGGCTGGAAAGCAGCCAATGTATTTAGGTTTTAGACAGGTAATGCAGAATTAGCTTTACACTCAAAATTATAAACAAGATGCATTTTATTACGAAGTTAAAGCTGCAGAGTTTGGCCATTTTCAAGTTGAGCTCAACACCTTTAAAACCTTGCTGGTTAAAGACAAGGACAGCAGCAGGATTTGATCTGAAAGGGATTCAGACCATACTCTGGCTTTCAGGTACCTCTTTCTGCAGACAAAGTAAGAAAGTAGGACTCCTCATCACACCAGGACTAAGACCTTCTCTGTGTGGCACTGTAATTTGCAGATGTGCAAAGCAGGTTTCATTCATTTCACAAAGTGGGGTCAAACATCTGAAAGGATTCTGCTCCATCACATCAGGTGATGGATGACCAGGGGACCTGGAGAAGGAAAAAACTAAAGTTCATGGCGTAAAGCAGCACTTACCCAGGTCTTTCTGAAATGCATACCTTTTTCATATAAGGTGAAAAGGGGTTGGGTTTATTATGAGTTTTTCTCCTGGTCAAATTAGTCACCACAAGTCAGCTTTCTATTCTATTCTATGGTTTGTTTATAGTGAAATCAATGAACCATTTCCACAGCACTCCCCTGCTTTCATAAGCTCATACAGTACCTTGTCATCAGCGAACTGTCCACTCAGCTTTTCTAAAGCTCTGTCTGAACACCCTTGTAAGCAAAAAAGTGTGGCTGGGTATCCCCTGGCACCTTCATGCCTTCTCATAAGCTGTATATTATCACATTTTACTGGCCCAGTGTATATGTCACCAGACAGGGCAGCTCATGCCATATGGAAATTCATCTTGCTCCTGAAACATGGGCAGTGTGTTTGGTTTGGATGAGCCATCACTACAGTAACTGCCAAGGAAAAGATATTTTATATATATGAGCTTATTTTAATGAACTTGATTGGAAGGAGTAACTGTTTTATTGGCTCTTATATGTATTGCTAACATTTAATTGATGTTTATGGACTGCTGTAGATTGCTACTAAGGGTAAAACTTAGTCTTAAGGAATTTTAATATTATAATCATAGAAAAGATTGCCATATTATCACATGAGAAAATCTGCATAATGCAGGTGATGGAGCTTATTTTAATGAACTTGATTGGAAGGAGTAACTGTTTTATTGGCTCTTATATGTATTGCTAACATTTAATTGATGTTTATGGACTGCTGTAGATTGCTACTAAGGGTAAAACTTAGTCTTAAGGAATTTTAATATTATAATCATAGAAAAGATTGCCATATTATCACATGAGAAAATCTGCATAATGCAGGTGATGATTCTGCTGTGCCTTCAGCATCAGGAAAGATTCAGTATCTGTTCATCCTGGATCAAAATTCATATTTTCTATGAACTCAAGCTGTCTAACAGATATTTCTAGTGTTTACAATAAACACTTAACACAAGAAAACTGCCAAAAATTTGAGAAGTCCTTTAGACAAATTTCTGAAGGGCAAGACTTGCTCCATGAATTTTTCTGTCAGTCATACAAATCTGTGACTTAAAGGTAAGAAATAAAAGTAAACTTTGTGCCCATATACACATGGGCTTTCAGTCCTACCCTGACTTGACTTCAGATGCCCCAGACTTTCAGCTCACTAAGCTGTGACTTACTTGTTCCCTTCCATGCAAGATTTGGTGGGGTTTTTTTAGGACCTCCTAGTTCAGGAGTTTCACAACTGCCTGGGAAATTCAGATGGCTACTTCTGATTGAGGCTGACATTAATATGCAACCTGCTACAGGATTTCCTCAGGGTGAGGTGCTCTCTTTGCCTTTGCAGCCCTCTACTCTCCAGATGCCAATCATGCCTATTTCCCCAAAAAGGAAACATTCAGTTTATTTAGTAGTAAGAGAGTAGTTTTCAATCTCAGTTAACCTTTGCAGCAGTAACACTGAATTGCAGCCTGTTCATACTGAATGCTAAAGTCTCTCTGTTTCCTGCTCTGAATTTCATTCTGTGTCAATTAGTGCAATGGAGTCAGTCTAATAATGATGTATGGCTAACACGGGGCTTGAGTCTGAAAGCTAAGAGGAATGCACAGGGGATGGATAATTGCGATAGCGCCATCCGTGAACTGTTCAATGCTTTGTTGCAGCTAAAGGGTCTAGAAACATGCCATAAAAATATTTTTTCAATTTTGTTGCAGCTAAAGGGTCTAGAAACATACCATAAAAATATTTTTTCAACCTGAGTGCTCATAACATTAGGGGAAGTTCCTGGAAACTTAGTTGAAAATAAATAAAAAGGTCCAGCAGCTTTAAACTGACTCATGAAGGTGAAAGGACACAGACCTGTTCAAACCATTGCTATATTTGCTTTGCTAAAGAATGATGTGCACATAAAAAATCTCAGCCAATAATCTCCAAGACTGCTACTATGCTCATTCACTTTAACATGCTGGAAACACCATACAGATAAGCACAAAGTGATGCCTGCCATGTCCCCTGGTTTTTTCCTTATTGCAACCATAAGCTCCTACTGACAAGAAAATCTAATGAGCGTAACAGTCAAACCCAAGATGAACACTGGATCTTTGGCCATGTGAGGTGCTACAAAGGCACTAGGAGTTAGGGCAGTGAGTTACCTCTCCCAGCACAAAGGATGTCTGGAGACTTTGGACCAGATTCAGCAGAGTTCACTTCAGCTATTGGCAGAGCAAAGCCTCATCTGGAGGAGGAACTTGTTTCACATCAGCAAGAACAAGAAGCAATGTGGTCAGCATATGTGCCCTTGGGCCACTACCAACCCACAGTGGTGAGAAGACTCACAGGAAGCACATTTGTGCTTTGTCCTGGTGTCACTACTGCATGTCAAACCCTGCAGCCAGTCCTACACTGACCATCAGTGGTTCTGATGAGTCCTGCTGCCCCTGGGATGACACTCACTGTTAGGTGACAGCAGGAGCAGGTCAAGAGAATGATTTTCACTCCTATGATGGCATCAGTGGGCTACAGAGGAGATGTATAGGATATGCAAAAGGTCCATTTGCCTTTCAGAGCAGCACTAGGTCTGTTCCAAGATGACCCTCCACAGTAATAGGATCTCCAATCTACCTGAAGCTGGATGATCATGTGTGGGGTTTGCCCATGCTGAGCTCTGTGCTTCCCATGGCCCTGGCTGGGCTGGCTGGGTTCACACCAGCCTGGAGCAGCCAGTGCCACGCTTGGTCTTGTCACTGCTCCAAGCACTTAACTGGCTCTGACAGTACTCACTCGATGGCACATCAGTCTTGATCTTTTTTGTCAATGGCACACTGCATCTTCCAGAAGAGAAAAAATTAATCAAATTGTCTCTTTTCCTCTCCTATTTCTCCTAATGTTTTGGGTTGTAAAGAAAAGAGGTGGAAGTCAGCAATGACCTGATGAGTTGCCAAACTGCAGCTTTAGGCTAGCAGTACCACCTTAGGAAACCTGTCTGTAGGTGCACATGTCTGAAGATGTACAAGCTTAAGAAATAATGGGGAGAAATTAGAACTTAATTAGCTTTGGAAGAAAAAAGAGAGGAATGCAGCTGAATAAGTATGATGCTGCATCAGTGAGATACATTAAAACCCCAAATGAATCTCAATGTCAGCCAACGCACTGCCATAACAAATGAACATGGTGGCAAAGGGTAGGCTTTGTTGCTAAGCTGACAAAAATAAATTAGTCACCTGTCAGTACTTGCCTAGAATTTACAAACACATCAGTTTTTGAGGGAAGAGCAGAAAATAGTCAGCATATTTTTCCATTAGAGCATTTTGCAGAGAGAACTAAGCACTTTGTTTTCATTTATGCAGTAACTTAACCCCCCACTGCACAGTAAAAGCCTCTTTCTGGGAGTAAAATATCATCTCACCTAGAGGGCATGGAGCTGCCCCAGCTGATGAAGGCACAAGCAGAGGGGACACAAGAGCTGGAAGTGACCCAGCACTGGATGTGACCCTGCATGACTGTGCTGAACCCCAGAGCCCCAGTGCCTTGTCAGCATGTGCAAACCAGCTGCAAAACTCATCTGCTCCAAGCCTGCTCACACACAGGCAAAACCAAGGAGGAGTTACTGGTCTTTGAGAGCAAATTTTAGAATTTGCAGATTAAAGACAGAATAGTTTAGCTTGGGCAACAAGGTCTCCCCTGCTACATCAATACATGAGTGTCACCTCTGCTCCCTGCGATTTGGATGTGGAGTGTCCCCTTGGGCCACAAAAAACCAGCTCCTTTTATAGGATGATGGGGAAACTGAGAACTAGAACTGCAGAAAAAAGTGTACAGCAAAATAGCCAGGGGTAAAACAAACATTTTCTGTAATTAATTTATTCCTATTTTCTTATTCAACTTCCACATGCAACAAAGCAAGTCTTTAGTAAAGCTGAAAGATTGACTGAAATATCCAAAACATCCAAGAAAATTTGGAATTTATACTAAGTACTGATGTTGCAGTCAGTTATACTGATTCAATCAAGAAACCAAAGCATTTTCTGCAAATTACAGGTCCAGTTGGAACAGCTTGAAGTGCAAATGCCAAGTCACAGGAAGCAACCCAGTCCAAAAATTAGTCACAGGAATTTGTTGAGAAATGATTACAAGAAACAAGCTTGAGAGAACAAGGATCTGCTGCAGACAATTCACAAACTAAAAAAGGAGGCAATGTTCAGTCAGTCAAGTGATTTGCTACAAATTATTAGCCCAGGGCCAATCTTGCTGCTAAAGCGATCAGTGAAGATGCACTACCCCAAGCAATGCAGGAACGTAGTTAAGACTAACAAGCTGCTGTACACAGCACTTTAATTAGGCCAAATGAGGAAATGATAATAAACCATCAGGTCAAAAGAAGAGTAAAAAAAAAAAATCTGCAACTGAACAGAATCAAATTATTTCTTTTTATTGTGACAAGATAAAACCCCTAAAATGAGATTTCTGAATTGCAATGATACCCAAACTTACACCAAGTGAGAGCACAGCCACCAGCAAACAGCAGCTGAGCCAAACAGCCACCAGGACAGCAGCAGAGCTCAGCTCCAGCCCCACCAAACTCGAGAATTTGTCCATGGTTTATTGCAGCAGCAACAAATGGCTGGCTGAGCAGAGCTGTTGCAAACTGCAAACTAGGAGGCAAGGACAGGTGTGTAATTTCTTGAAACATCCTTTTAGGGCCTGTGGCACAGAGACTCCTTTCAGACACAAGCCATAAGGCTGAGAAATATCTATCATGCTTAGCTATGGAAATGGGGATTTTATGAAAGTGCGATCACGAGGTGATAATAAGAATGTGATTGGAAGTTGATGTGTTATTGCTTAATTTAGACAGAGGAAGGCTCTTTTTTTGTCCATACCATCTGCCAGCCTAGAAACCCAAGGAATAAAGGCACAAGCTGCAGATGGCTTTTATAATGGCTGTACTCAAGCGGCAGAGGAGCAAGAAGGATGGAGACCATATAAATCAAGCGGCAATATCACCACGGCTGAGCAATAACCGAGCTGATAGCAGCATTCGGCAGAAACAGGGAAAGCAAGAGATACTTTCTCAATCTGCTGCATTAGGATTCAGCTGCAGGAGCACAGGACACAGAGCTGGACCCTCATGAGGCTGTTGGGAGCAATGTCATGGGAGCCTGGTGGGAGCCGGGAAAGCAGCACGGCTGCACACACTAACTGCAGCCTCGAAATAAAACAGATAAACTCTACTTTCAAATTGCATTCACATATGCAACAGTTCCCAAGCTAGCTCTTATCCTTTCTTTCCTTTCTTGTTTTTTGTGAGGGAAGAGAGAAAGAGTAGAAGCTAATTTACTTCAAGTCAGTAGAGAGAAAACAAGCTTGGAGGCAAGACACAAGGCTCAGCAGGACGAGCACAAGCTTCTGCTGGCAAAGCAGTCCCCCAAGATGATTGTCTGAGCTCTGCTGGGGAGCTTGAAAGGCCTGTTCTGCTTATCTTGTTGCAGCAGAGCCTAGGTGTGCTGGACACAGAACAGCGTGGCACAGTACAGGGGCTACTTCAATGTTTTCCTCTGAAACAACTAGATCAAACAACCTCGTTTGCACAAATATGTATAAACAAACAGTCAGCACAGCATTAGTGGAATTGGGTCTCCAAGTGACACTGGCGACACAGGCTGACAGAAGAGACAGCAGAAGGCAGAGGAAAAAGTAGGGTTTAATTCTGTTTGTTAAAGATACACACATTCGTTTCTTTGCATTTTTATCATTACAGATGATACCAGTTTCTTTGCTGCTTCACTGCAAAGCAGTCTACAGGTAACCAGCTCTGTCCTGCATTCAGAGCCTGCAACCAGGGAGTGGTACACCAGCTATGTCTTCAGCAAGAGGGGCATGCACAAATCAGAGTTGACCTACTTGGGGAGAGAGGAAAAGCCACATTGCTTCTACTCCTGAGCTGGTGCAAGCCAGATGCTCATAAGGAGTTGGGATAAGGACCCAAGAACACATCCAACAGGTACAAGGTATAAAGTCAATGTCACTCTTTTAGCACTGGGACATCCACAAAACCCAATACCCCAAGAGCTGAACCAGTGGCTCTGAATCCCAGAAGCTCTGTTTGCACCTCACATGCAGATAAAGAGGCCCATTGCTTAGGGAGAGACAGGATGTTTAAGGAAAGACTGGGCATGGCACTTAGTGCCATGGTCTAGTTGACATGATGGTGTTAGGTCATAGATTGGACTCAGTGATCTCAGAGGTCTCTTCCAGCCTTGGTGATTCTGTGATTTCAGTTGGATAATTATCTTTCTGCACCAATGATACCTATTGCATCCATCACTGGAAGGTGTATCTGAACATCACAAGTGACCCAGGCTACAGCTATTCAAAACCAGTTCTCAAAGGAGCACTGGAAGATTCAGTGCCTCACTCAATAAGGCATAAACTCCCCTGAACCCCAACAAGTCTCAACAGTTCCCTCCACAGAAGTCAGCCCTGCCATGACCTCAGATGGTAGCTTAAGTACACATTAAAGGAAGTCATAGTTCATGTTCCATACTGTGTACTTGGCATCACCCTTTATGACTATGCAAAGCAAATCTAAAATGTTACCATACCTAAACAGCAGGACTGTACAATTATTGTGGGTATTGTATAAAATCCATCATTTACAGATATGCACAAATAGTTCAAGTAGACTCTTTGAGCAGAACCAGCTGTTGAGCAGACAGGGTGGGCTCCAGAGAATGATCAGTGATGGATCTGTCAAAAAAACACTAGCACTGAACCATTTACTTGCTAAATACTTGGCAAGATCCCAGTGACTTTACCAGAACTTCACAGGGAAGAAGGAGGGAGAAGATGATGGAATGAGGAGGGAAAAAGCACATTATGGCAAAAATTCTCTCTGTTTTTTCTTATTAATGTTACTTTTCACTTGGAATCCTTTTTAGTTTGGCATGGAAACATGCCTTATGATAGCAGATCAGAAATTAAATCACTGTTTTGACTGATCCCACACAAGCATTCTCCTTCTCACCCACCCCTATGAGCTTTCTCCCAAGGAAACTTGTGCGAGTCAGAGGTTTCCTTGCCAAATTCAAAGTTTCAGTCAGTTCACATCAGACAGTCTTGAAGAACTAGGATCCTACAAGACAGTGTGAGAGAGAGCACACCTCAGGTACTGCATCATTTTAGCTGTATACAGATGCCTTTAAGACTGACCTGGTCTCAGGACACCCCAGAAACATTCACCCAGTCTAAGACAGGAGCCCCACAGGCACAATTTCCAGATAGATTCAATAATCTTCTGCAGTTCCACAGAGCAGATTTACTTTAGAATAGCTTCAGAGCACTTGCAATCTATACTTTTTCTCTTGCAGGCAATCAGATGTTTCTGGGCTATTCTGATACACAACATTACTCTAGGAAATAACACACTATCACAGAGCACAGATAAACAGGCTGTTATTTAGGACTGCATGAGGAAGCCCAGCAGCATCCCTTCCTGCTGGAGCAGGACTTCTCTTCCATCAAGGACTTGTACCAAGATCAGCATGGTGGTGCTGGCAGATACCACCACAAACAGCAGCTGTGTCTATCTGTTATGACAGCCCAAGTTGCAAGAAAACCCTGAGGACCCCTGTGGCATACTCCCCTGCAGACTCCAGAACAACACCCAGGGAAAGCAGTTCCCTACATTTGCAAGAGCCATTCAAGCTCTTTGGAGGGGGGAGGTAGGTGCAGTTTACACTGATCTATCCATCTGGTCTCCATGCTCTACAATCACACAGAGCTCAGGTGAAAGTTGACCTATCCACATGTTCATCAGGGACCTAATGCCTGTATGCCAGTGTCACACAGTTAGACAAGTACTCCTGCACTGCTGCAGCTGGAAGTGCTAACACAGAGTTTATCCTGTATGTCTGGAAAGGAAATGAAAAAATGACTAATTGCAGACAGGAGATTTATGGCACCCTGACTCGTAAACCCCAAACCACTGCAGGGGCTGTGCACTAAGACTCTTCTGCCTACGTCTGCTGTAGCACAACAGCACCTCTAAGAGAGGAATCACTTCTTTTTCAGCCTCATGCTACTCCACTGTTCCTCTGTTGATCAGCCCCTGATATGATCTTTCAGAGGAGTTTCAGCAACTCCTGGCTCTAGGACATCCCCATGGCCCACCACATCCCTTCAGCCCCAGTAGCAACATGATCACTCAAACAAACTGTGGCTGACTGGGAAAAGTTCCTCCTCTGTGCTGTTTCCAGAGGATCTGCAGCAGATACTGATGCAAAGACCCCCATCTTTGGCAAAAGCTCAAATTTCAGTGGGGGTGTTTTAGAGTTCTGCAAATCACAGTGGATTTAACTCACTGTTTTAAAGCAGCAGTGGCTGTTTTACACAGTACTCTAGACAGTATTTCTGCTTCTTACCCCCCAGAATTTGGAGGATAGCCACTTCTTTGATTCAACACCAGATGAATAGCTGATTCACACAGGCACAAGTAGGCACTGGCACTTCAGTGGCTGAGGTTAATGGTTTGGCAACTCAGCTGGGGCTAACTTATTTTTCTCTAGGATGTTTCTTAGAGTGCAAGCGGCTTTCACTGGAGTAATTCAAGCAATTATTAAACTATGCACTACTTTGATAAAAAGAGCTTCAAAGGATGGGGTTTTTTTTCTTCCTGAGCCAGTTCTTCACCGTCACTGCAGACCTGCAGCTCAGAGACCACTTGCAGAGCTGTTAAATGCTCATCCCCATAAAAAATCAACCTTAAGTGCAGAGCATCTGGCAAAGCATCTCTAGGCCAAATCCTCCCTGAGACTGCCTTCTGATCAGACTTTCTTTTAGGATTTTAACAAGTAGAAATTTATCTGAAAATAGAACAGTGCCTGGAGAAGGATGAGAGCAGCCTGCTTGAGCCACAGATCAGAGCAACACAATGAAGCTCTAACTGGTGGAGCTAAGGCAATTGGGCACAGGCCCACGAATGACAGCTCAAAAGGTGTGACATTACACAGACAGCTTCCTAAAACACTTATGAGAAGCACTGAAAAATGGCCAAGATGGCCAAATCAAGAAGCAAGCACAAGGTTTTTCTGGCTTCATGTAGGACTACTGAAGTCTGATTGGAAAAAGGCACATTTAACTCAAGGGCCAGAGGAAATTCGAATATTATGGTAAGAGCCTTTTTGAATGATGGAGTAACATAGATACAGAAAGGAAACAAAAATGATGCAATATGGAATTGAGAGGACAAACAAATACAAGGAGAAGAAAAACACTTATCTGATGAAAAAGAAAACATGGATAGAGCCCCAGATGTCTCATCTGTACAAATCTACAGATCTGTGCTCAGAGCAGCACCAATCACCCACGTGCTATTGTGCAATGCTTGAAAGTGGTCTCATACAAACACCTACATTGCATGAGGGCAGAGACTTGTGCATCAGCAAAACTATTCACCATTCATTAATGTTAATTCTCTATTTCAAAACACACAGACAACCCAAGAATAACAAACAAAGAGGCAGATATAGCAAATGCTTTATGCAATCAATTGCATAGGATGAATAGTAAATAATCACAGAAAACTCTTGGCAGATTCATCACAGATTAAATAAGTTCAGGCAAATTGTGCAAAAAAACCCCAAACCCTTACATTAGTGGATTGGTTTCTAGAGAATTCTCATAAGAGAGGGCTCAGTCAGTTGGATGATCTGTTTGCAATGAACTCTGCCACCTGTAATACTGAAGTACCTAACAAACTGTGAAGCATCACAGCAAGAACCTTTTGTACCAGTTTGGATTGGCAGGTTTTTCCTATTCCCATTATGTGTAACATGAGTTTCCTTTCAACTGGGAGAAAAAGGACTTTTGGAAACCAAATATCGCAGCAAAGAGAACAAAAAAACAATCTTCAAATTGTAGCAGAAACAATTGGGGGAGATGAAAACAGTTTTCAAAACAAACGGAAGTGTTCATAAATGCAAGACAACTTGCTCCTTCCTTCGCCATGGTAAGAAGTAAACAGTGACATGAGTCTAACCTACATATTCAGCCAGACTGAAGAGGGAGTGTGATATAAATCCCCAGGACTCAAAACACACTGATTTTTGTATTATACACATAAATAAACAGAGACCAGCATAGGGCAACTTGCTCCACACACAAGGTTCACAGAGAGGACACATTACTATTTACAACACAGCACATTAAAATGACAGTGACACACACCACTCAGAGGTGATCATTATTACTGGCTGCTTAAGGGATGATTTGAGAAATGATCTGTAAATTTAATTTTTAATTAAGCCAGAAGCCCTAAGGGCCTTCTGAGTTCAAGCATTAAGGGGGGAAGAGGGGGAAATCAATTCTTGGTGATGGAGAGGTCTAGTAGAATCTAATAGGCCTGGGTAATATATCAAGAAGCTTTTAAGATCAGTCATACAGCTCAACAGAGGAAAGCCTAAAACCCAATTTCAGATTAAAAAAAATGCTGTAAAGTAGAATGGATGTTCACCATTGTTCAAACCTCTGAAAAGCTACTGTCTTGAGCTCTGACACACATATTACTCAGAAAACGGATAAATGATCAACACCAGCATGCAGAACTTCACAGGGAAGCCCTCATGCTCAGCTCCAACCAGCTTGAAAAAGCAGCCATCACCAAACAACCTTGAAATCGCACTGAAGTTTCAGCATGGCCAGAAAGATCTACGTTAAGTATTGAGAATCAGTCATCAAATCACCCTAGGAGGAGGTTAATTTGTGCTGAGAGGCAAAACCAGCTCCCTTGATGCACAGCACAGGTCTATCAGGTTCATCACAGCAGCTGTGGCTGGAAGATACATGGCTCTGAGTCCACCTGACCTCCACAGTGCGGTTTCAGTAACAAAGTCAGAAACTGAAGATTTTTTAAGTGCATCTCATGACTCCAAGCTCAAAGCACTAGACAAGTTGTATCTAAGAGTGCCATGAGAGAAGAATAGCGTTATAAGAAGGCCACTCTTGTCATCTTTAAGGTATTGTCATGACTGAAGGGGTCTCCAGAGACTGGAGAAAAGCAAGCATTGCAGACATCTGCAAAAAAGGCCAAAAAGACAGTCTGGGGAACAGTCTGGCTGGTGGGGAAGTCATGGAGTCCTCTTGGACTGAGAGAAAGCAGAAGCTCAGACCAGTCAGAATGGACTGAACAACAGCAAATCACACCTGACTCAACCCAACTGCCTCCTATGAGAGACTCTGGAGCTGCAGATGAGGGGAGAACTGTGGATGTCATTTACCTTGACTTCCACAACACTTTAAACACCACCTCCCACAATCCTTTATACATCTTAGGGTGTATCAGTCTGGATGGGGGAGTAGATAAAAGCACAAATTGGATAGCTGGGCTCCAGAGGGCAGGAGTTAATGAGTACCTGGAATCCAGCAGCAAGCAAGGCACTGCAAGTCTGTACCAAGACCTGTCCTCTTGGGTGTCTTTATTGGAGACCTGCAGGAGCTGAGGAGAGCCCTCTTACCAGGTTTGAAATGACACTATATTGTGGTGAAGAGCTGATATACTCAAGGGCAGGGCTGCCACTCAGAGGGAACCACAGGCTGTGGGAAACACCAAAATCTTCCCTTGAGTTCACATCTAAGTCCATCTGCTTATTTTCAACAGGTAAGTTGGGCAGAGGAAATGAGCAAGAAATGAGATGAATGGTCTTGTTTTCACAAACCTCTTCTAAGAAACAAGTCATTTATCAAAGTGCTGTAATCCTACCAACTGTCGTAACACTTGGTCTAATTACATCTGGAGAACAATGAGCTTATGTTCAGGAAGAAACTGTCTGCAACAAGGTTGGTAGAGAAACTCTGCTATGCATGATCCTGGATCACAGGTCTGAATGCAAGAACAAATGTCACCGGGAAGGGGTTTTTGTGTAAAGCACGTTCATAGTATTTGGCAATCAAAAAATTGGCTGGTTGATTTTCAATATTTTCATAAAATGCCATTCCTAGTGCATTAGCCTACATCAAGGAAGGTCTGAAGTGGATTTTCAGATTATATTTTGGGGGGGAAGTTGCAAAATCCGTCTTTTGGAAGATTATAAAGCACATTCAAGAATTGTTAGAAATGCTAAAAAGCTGCTTGGGCTGAGACTTCACACTGTAGATACTGTAGAGGTAGAGATGTCATGATAGCTCTCAGCATGGAAGCACTGCTTAACTTCATGCCTTGGTGAAAATGTCCTTCAAACCTCACACTACAAAACCCACTGGAGATGAACCATTCCTTCCTGTGATGGCTTCAGCAGGCTATTTGGGAGCACACAGCACCAAGCAGGAAGGAACAGCAACAAGTTCCCAACAAGATGCATTTAGGACCTGCTATAGCTGTTCAGGCACTGACACTTCCTGATTTGACACCAGATGCCTGAGTTTCAGCAGTACCAAGATTGCACATATACTTAACACAGATAAAAAGAGAGAGGGAGGAGGAGGAGACCATCTCAGCAGCAGCAAAGCCAGGCTCTTAGGAAAACAGTCATCATTTGGATTCTTGAGATAGAGTCTTGTGTCCACCTGCAAAGCAAGATAACACCTGCATTCTGGATGAAGCTTTACCCTGGAAGGATCCCATATGGGTCACCATATCAACAGAGACCATAGGAAGTTGTTCAAAGGAGGGAAGTATTTCCAGTGAGAAAATAAACAGTTGTAGGTAAATTTTATTCCTGTCAGTTTATTCCCGTAAATTTTGCACTTCCTAAACTCAAAAAACCATACCTTTAAACTCTCTTGAAACAAATTAGAAGGATTTCTAGTTCATTGCTTTCTTACCAAAAAAAATTACCTCATGAAGAAATAGCCAAGCTGAACACTAGACATCAGATGATACTATCATTTCAGACTGTCAAACATGATTTAACTCAAGGAAATTCTGGTGCCAACACGCCTCCTCCTGTGGCTTTATTTGTCTGGGCAGGCACTTGACAGCAGCTCAGCCCCCACAGGCTCATGCTCCAGGGTCTTGATGGAGCCCAAACCTTCTCAGGAGAGACAGATGGAGAGTTTTTCACAAGTACTTGTTATCTCTCAGCTCAAATAGTGATTCACCATTAGCACATAGGTTGAAGCACCTGCACTGTGCCAAGATGTGCAGTCAGAGCTGAATATTTGGGCATTAATTTGGTGGGTGCCCAGGAAGGTGGCAGCTCCAGCCTTTCCAACCCTGTGCCAGCAGGCTGGGCCAGGCTCACCTGCTCAGCGAGGTGCACAGGATCGAAATCTCTACGGTAAAAAAATCAGCATCTGGCTGCTGGAGTTTACTTGACAGGTATCTCCCAACAGATTACTGTTAGTGAGAACAAGATTAAAGCACAAACCTGCCTTCACAGTAACCTGAAGGAAAGAATCATAGCATTTTAGGGGTTGGAATGGACCTAACAGATCATCTAGTCTCAGCCTGCCCTGGCATGGGCATGGACAACTCTCCACTAGACCAGGATGCTCAAGGCCTCATCCAGCCTGGTCTTGAACACTGCCAGGGTTGGGGCAGGCACCACTTCCCTGGTAGGGAGGTGAGGGTTATCCAGTTGATATCCCTGGATTGCACATGCAGGGCTGACATAATAACCAGAGGCAATACCCTATACATGGCACCATGGACTGGCAAAGTCTCAACTCGCTGTTCTGTATGCTCACAGGGCAAGAAGGGGCTGCTGTTGGAGGAAGTTCAGACTCCTCCTGAGGTCATGTTTTATACTTAGTTAAAAATTAATAGAGGGAACATTATTAGAACTATGAAAAAGGTACGCAGAGGAGTGCCCTTGCTGCAAAAAGGAATAATAAAATTAGCTGTGGTTTTGAGAACAAAACCCTGAAAATTGTGTTTGAGCCCTGCAAAAGGAACACATACTAATCCCAGGGTTTGACTAAACTCCCTACAACATCACACCACCAACTCCTGCACTGGGGCAGCTGGAGCAGCTTAAAGGCTGAGGCTGCAAGAGATCCTAAGCCCCAGTCAAGCACAGAAGCTGAACCATCAAAACCCCTCAAACAGCCAAACTTTAAAGCCAGTCCATGGGGGGAAAAAAACCCCAAAACCAGTAATTTGAGCAATGCTGGTGCCCCTAAAAACCAGGCCAGCACCCCGATGAGTGGGAGTGATGCATCATCTTGGAAAAGATTTTTTATGAAAAGAATGATCAGGCATTGGAATGGGTTGCCCAGGGAGGTGGTATATTCACCAGCCCTGGAGGTTTTCAAGATGAGACTGGATGTGGCACTTAGTGCCATGGTCTAGTGACCATGGTAGGGTTGGACTCAATGATCTTGGAGGTCTCTTCCAACCTGGTTGAGTCTATGATTCTATGATCAAGGACCCTGGCAGCCTTCAGCCCCGGGCACAGTCATCGCTCTGCCCGCAGAACCAGCCACGCAAGAGCAGCTCAAGGGCTCAGCTAGGCAAACATTTAATACTACCCAGTTTGTTTGGATTTTCTTTTCCTTGAGGATAAAACAGGATAAGCTAGCTTGTTTTACAATAATAGAGATTTCTATGTCTCAAACAAAAACAAACAAGTGGGAAAAAAATAAAATAAAACCAAACACATTTTAAAAAAACCCAGAAACATTCCTCTGCTAAAGAGAGTAACTTGAGGCATCTTCTCACTGCTTCACTTGGGCATGATGCCAGAGCTGGCTGAACTTGGGGGTGAAGGAAGCAGTGTGGAGAACATAAGTATTTTCGTGGTTAGAAACCTGTCACTCATTTTTTGAGTAAAAATTCTGAATCACTTTTTTTGTGGGAAACAGAAGTGTTCATTTTGATTATTTTTAAAAATACCTTTCATTTTTCATTATTTTTCAGTTAAGGTAAAAGAGAAAAACTGATAGAAAATCTGATAAGTGAAACCCTGCTTGACCTTTTCTTTCTCTATAATTTTATTAGAAAGAAGCTGAGAATGCTTCCTCCATAAACCCTCACATTTTACAGCTATTCCAATCTTCCTGTGAAAGGATGAGGGGAGGAAGTGAGAAAAACCAAGTCCTAGATTTGAGGCAAAAAATGAGATTTCTACAAAAATACATTACATAAAAATCTTACAAGTTATTAATTTTTAAAACAAACCCCCTTTCCTTGACAACCCTATGTTATTTGTAGGTGTTTGACTACCCGTCTGGTATTCACCAATGTTTTGCAAATATAAATTCAACAGTCTGGGGCTCCTGAAATTATGCATTCAGAGCTTCATTTCAGATGCATGTTATTCACTGGCCCACTACTAAGATGTCCAGCATCCAAGCAGGCAGAAAAATCAGAGATCTCAAGCACTCAGACTCCAGCAAACCTTAAAGACCTGGCTCTAGGGAGAAGCACCATTACTCACATCCTACCTGTCAACTGCTCATCAACCTTAAATGTGTCAGAAAAAAGTCAAATTCCTGATCTCTCTCCTGCCCAGGTTGGTGACTAATTATTACTAATATTACTCTAGGAAATGGACAGATGCCCCACAGATGCTGTCCTTGGGGCACCCACATGCAGCTCCTCCTCTGCCTGGGCTCAGTGTGAGCTCTGGCTTCAGATTTTCCTCCTCCACTCATTCATTTTGGGTGATCATATCTACTTGATGTGAACCATGTCTGTGGGTCATCTAAGAGCACAATGTTCTACATGACAGCAGCTGTGTGATTTTATTTTTTGATTTATTTTTATTTTAAAGCACCATATTGTGTTTCAGCTGGAAGCAGGACACTGACTATGAAAACTAGATGATGTGCCAGCAGGAACTGTGGAGTCCGAGGAACACAGATTGAATTAACCTCCTGAAGTGTCCCTGTAGAAAAAAAAACCCAACTGTAACCATTGCTTCTGCTTAAAGCTTGTGCTTTCCTAAATACAGCTTTAAATTCAGAGAAATTAGAAATGCTGTGGCACTGCAGGCTACAGCACTGTACACAGTATAGTATGTACTGCAGGGTACAGCTGCAGCCTGAGCCTCTTTGCACCACAACACAGTTTTCACTCTGAAATGTAAATATGAAATCAGTAAGAACCATTCACAGGCACCACATCCACAGGTGAAGTGCCAGGTCAGGCTGAGTAACACAAATCTTCTGACTCTAATGTAGACAATTTGGTCCCAGAAGGGAAGCCCCCAGGTCCAGTGTTATTTTCCTTCCAAGAAATGCATAAATACTTTCCTTTAGCAAGGATGTGGAGACTCAAAAAATAATTAGTTATGTTGAAATGCAAAGAGGCCAACATGTGAGAATCCCCTGGTCACACAGTGCTAGTGTTGCAGAGCTTGTAATTAAACTTCAGTTCCTTTACAACTCAAGTTCCAGACAGTGGGCTGAAAATACATCTCAAACAGATCTTCAGCATTCGGGACCATCTGTTTCCTTTTTGCGTGAAGTATTTTTATTTGCTGCAAGTAATGAGCTTAAACAGATTTTAGGAGATTTGTTATTAATAAAGGAATGTGAAAAACTTGCAGCAGAGCAAAAAGCACATTGTGCACCTGGGGTCTGCTCAGGAGCCTGGGCATTGCATTGAAGGCTCCTTAGTCTATCACATCCTTAAATCCAGATTTAGGTTTCTGAATAAAACAGGTTTCATCTTCAGCACTAAACTACCCTTTGTTGTACCCACTGTTTAGGAGAGGAAGAGTAATTTCCACACCTGAACCTTCATTGGGAATATACTGCTTCACAGGCAGAATGCAATTAGGCAGGCTGGAGTTTAGCCAGGATATTAGGGTTAATGGCCCTGCTGCTGCCAAGTGCCACAGGATGCTTAATGAGTGCGAGCAGCAGAGGAGCTCACCATAAGTCTCATCCAGGACATGGCACCTCCACCTGCCTCCTGTCCTGCTGCAGCACCCCCAGGACTGATCTTCCCATGGGGACAAGGGTCTGCACCAAGGGCAAGCAGAGACAGCACTGTGGCTTCTCCTCAAATCTGTCCCTTGACAGACAGGAATTTAAAAGTGATAAATTTCCTATAACCATAGACAATAAGATCTTATTCACATTATGCCAAGAGGCTGTATCATCACTGAACATTCAGCAACAGTTTTATATAAGCAGAGCAACCTTCAGTCAGTGCCTTCTCCCCACATCTATTATTAAAGCCCTGTTTTGGCCAAGACAGATATATGAAATACATCACACCAACTGGAAGAAAATGCACTATCATAAGAATTAAAAACAACCAAACAAAAAAAAAAAAGAAGAGCAGAGCTCTCCTCTCTTCTCTCAGAGAAGCTTTGCTTCTTGTCTCTCAGAGCAGTCATGAGCCAGGGGAGGATACAGCTCTCACTAGCACCTCCTCCCCACAGGTAAGCAGGACCCACAGGTGCCCTTTGCAGGGCTCCAGACACAGCAGAGCTCCTGCAGTCCTGGCACACTGCTCAGGAGTCACCCATCAAGGCTCACTGACCAACAAAACCCCTGAAGGTGCTGGTTGCACTGTGTTTTAATCAACCCTGAACGAACCCTGGTGGAAGGGACAGATACCTCATATCTTAAGCAAAAGATCTCCCATACAGTATCTGTATCACCTTATGGATGCTGGAGGAAGAGCACCTGCTCTGCACTGTGCACATTCCCCTTACAGCCCCCAGGACAAGGGCACTGCTCCATCTCTGTCCTGCTGCTGTTACCCACACTGGGAACATCAGCTTTGGGTGAGTGCTGCTTCTAATACCAGCATCTGAGCACTGGGGTTAGGAACCAAAATTAGCATATTGGTGCAAGAGCCATGAAGTGCTGAAGTGTTCAATCCATCTGGCTGGGCCATGTCAGCTATTTATTTACTGTAGTCAGTCCCTAAATCTGTATTGCAGCTACTGTCTGCATAAATAATGAATAAAGCAATAAATCTGGCAGGGTTACTAAACACTTTCATTCAGCTTCTCTTGAAGCAGTTAAATTCTGCTGTGATTAATCTGCCTGGCCAAGCCCCAGAGAGAACTTGGTGGAGAATAGAAGAGAGGAGGCTTTTTTTTCAAGCCCCAGAGAGAACTTGGTGGAGAATGGAAGAGAGGAGGCTTTTTTTAATCTGCACTGCTCTGGAGCTTCCAAAAACCAATTCCCTCTCAGCTGCAATCTTGTTTTCTCTCATTTTTATTGAGGCAGGAGCAACAGAGGTACTCTTTTGAACTACACTATCTTACCCTCTTCCAGGTACAGGTCACCGATTTCAAGACAGAAATCTTAGATGCTTAGGTTTTCTTTTTAATGAAAATCTATGTTGCCAATTTTTCTTCCAAGGCAGTGCCACCAGAAGTCACTTGTTATTGTCTTTTCAGTGAGAAACACTTCTGCCTCCCTGTGCTATGAGAGGATCACACTGATATGGCAGTGTGGGGAGATGACACCACTCTCCAGGAGGCAGGACTGATTCCCAAGCTGCTTGACCAAGGAGGTTTTTGGATGGCCACAGCTTTCAAAGAGCCTTTGGCAGCAATGTTAGTGAGAGTCTGATAGGTATGAAGCAACAAAGGATACGACTTGGTAGACCTAATACGCAAACAGCTTCTGGATAAATAATAGCCAAAAAAATGTTTTCTAAATATAAAGCCAGGATTATATCTGGAAAAGTGTCTCTTACAGTTTCAATTAATAGCTGTTTCTTGATTGCATAAACTGCCAAAGCTTTGTGTTTGCTGTAACAGCTTTTTCAAACAGAATGATTGCTTTCTGTGCCATGCATTCTGCCATGTTCTCCAGTCCTTATGCCTTTTTTGGATCTCATCATGCTCATGCATATTATGTGAATTTCTACTTGCCCCAGCTGACTTACTTGTTAATAGATCCTCTATCTTTGGCATATTTCTTCCCATTCTCCACTGTTGAAAGTACCAACATAGCACTAAAATCACAGATACGCTAATGATCAGCTCCACAGTGTGGATTTTTCTGGTTTTATCATCAGATTAAAAAAAAATAAAAATCAGCAGATTCAACATGCTATTCAGTTACCTTTCCAATCATGTTTCTCTTTCAAAATAATTTCTATCCTTCTTTTACCACATGTTCTGCCAGTTTGCACCTTACACATCACCATCACCTTCATCATGGCTTCAGGGTTTTCTTTTGTTTTCACCCTAAATTTTGAGCTGGCAGTCTGAGAGGCATATTTCTAGAACCTGAGAGACATCAGGACTTGCCTATTACTCTAGAGCACCAGGATTTTTTTTTTGCCATTCAACTTTTTTTTTTTTATGCAGGAGCACTTGATATGCAACAGTGCACAGGCTGTCAAAGAGTCTCTGACATGGGACAAATCTCCAATCTGTACTTTGGTTTTGGAACCATAAACAGAACATGTTGGGAGCTTGGTCCTGCTCCATCCTCCCAACAAGCATCTCTATTCTCAATGGCAGATGCAATCTGATTCACCTGACTGCACTTGTTATTAATACAGAAGTAAGGTGCACTTTATCAATGGATGCAAGTCACTGTTCTCTTCTAGGAAAATCCAAAAAAGATTTAACCACTACCCAAGGAAATTTGCAGTTCACTTATTCATAAAGGATAAAAACTCCTTTTTTTTTTCCTTGTTCTTAGAAGCCTTTTAAAACTGCCAAAGTCAACTTGGGAGCAGGGTAGAAAAGATTTACAGAAAAATCTTAATAAAATTCATTTGGATCTATTTACAAGTCAGAATCTACTTGGCAGCGATTTTTTAAGACCCCACTTAGGAAAGCAGTAAATACATAAGCCAAGTTTGAAAAAAACATAAAATAGCATGGTGCTGTTCCCCACACACCATCCTACTTAATGGTGCTTTAAATTTAGTTGTGGAATTCTCTAAATCAACCTGAGTGCAATCACATAGTCTCAGCATTAACGCCCAGTGCATAGGCTGGGAAAGAGCTGGCAGTGTCCCACTGAAAACTGTTGACAGCAATTGCTTCTGCAGGGCTGAGATCAAAAGTGCTGCACTAGAGGTGACATGCCTGATTTTCTGTCTCCCCAGCCAGGTTTTCTCCCCACTGTTTACTCTGTGCCTGTACTACCTGTGCCCAGGTTCTCCCAGGACTCTGTACAAGCCATACCTAAGCAGATTGAACCAGTTCTGGATTCAGACGTCTGCAAATCTCAGCTACCCTCAAAGCAGGCAAAATCAGGTCCCTGGTAGGAGAAGACCCATCTTACCCACCCAAGATGTAGGTGAAGTAGGGTAGACAAGAACCATATGCAATATCCTTTCTGAGTGTACTTTTAAGGCCAAGTCCCACTGGGGTTTCCTCTCAGACCACCCAGGGCTAACCTCAAATGCAGGCAAATAGCAGGCACAGGTGGCCAAAATGGTCTTGAGCCAGCTCAGCTCAACTTCACTCAGTGAACAAAGCCAGGTAGATAAGGAAGGCAGGATGCCTTGCCAACTCACTCTGCCTCCAGCCTTGCACATCCAGGAGCTCCACGTCAGCCCTGTGTCCAGGCCAGGCCCATGACAGCTCTGTGCTTCTCTCCTTGCTCTCTCCTATCTTTTGCTTTAATCAAGCAGACAGCAACAAATTGCAAGCAATCACTAGAAAAACCCTTCAGTCAGTTTTGGGCAATGCTTTCCATTGTCTAACGTTATCCTGCTCCATAAATTATGTTATTCTTCCAGTTGGTGTGAAAGGCAGGTGGATACTGTGACTATTAGCTCTGCAACTGTGGCTACATCAGAAGCATACTTCAGGGAAACCATTAATATATTTTAAGATAAGTTGGGTTTTTTTCTATTGACATTTTCTTTAAAGTTTTCAAGCTCTAGAACTAACCTACTTCCTTCCTTCCTTCTTTAGCACATATTAGCCTTTCCCTGCCAGATCTTCAGCTGAAATGAATTTGGCCTCCCAACCCCAATTCATTAATTGATGTGAACATGTGCAGTCAGTTAAACAGGCTATTCACATGCTTAATGCTTAGAGATTAATTTTGGCTTGTTTGGCTGTAAAAGTTTGGCTTGTGTAGGCCTCCAGTTGGAATTCAGATATAGACATGCCCAAGTCCAACCTTTTCACCAACATACCTGTATGAAAATACATTCCTCAAAGAAGCTTTTCTGAAATAGGAAATACCCAACTTTCCAGGCACTTGTTCAATTACTGCCTGATATTCTGGAACATAAACATCACTGAACAACATCATTCCTTCAAACACGGAACAGTAATGTTTGAGTAACTGGAGCGTAAATATAGTTCACCTCAGGCAAGAGATAAATTACATTAATAAAGTGTGGTAGTGTTCTTTAATTAGTTTGATTAGGCATGACAGAAGATGGCATTGTTCAGAAAAGCTCCATTTCCTGAAGTAAGGAATTGTGGCTGTAGATCCCAATCTCTGGGGTTTGGGGGGGATTTTGTGTTGGATTTTTTTTCCACAGAACAGACAAACATCAACAGAGGCTGATGCTGCTACACCTGTTATTTGGTCACCATGACCCGTTTCCCTCTCATATCTGGATTCAGTTGTGCTCCTCTACAAATGAATCCTACAGATCTGCAAGCTCAAAGTGGTTTCCACAGCCGTGCCCTCCATCCCATCAACCTCTTCCAGACTCGTGGGGAGACAGACAGAACGTATCTGGCAGTCCATTTCTAATACACAGAGATAAAATTAAAAATATAGCTTTGTTACCCATCAAGGTAACTCAAAACCTTACAAAGACTCTGCCAAATCCCCATGCCAATACACTGTAAGACACAAACTTCAGACACTGCTCTCCTCTTTGCTGTATGTGACTTATTTATTTACTAAATTTACTGTGCCATTAGACTCAGCAAGACCTGCTGAGCTGCTCATGCTCTGCAAATGTTTGAAACTGTGAAGTGTCAGGTCTGGAGGAGCTATTTAACAGTGGCTCTGTGGTGCCAGACCTGGCTGCAGAGGATTTGCTCAGACTCTGAACCCCTTTCTGTTTGAGTCAGGTCCCTGCACCAAACTCCCCACTGCAGCTCTGAACTTAAACAGCTACGTACATGTTCCTACTTCACCAAGGCACTTGAATAAATCCCAGACCATATCTTTAAATATGCAAATATTGCTGTGCATCTACCTACTAGGGTATGATACTTGCCTTCAGAAACCAGTGCAAATTCTTCCTTTGATTTTGCTGTAAGAAGAATCATATTCTCTGTAAACTCAGCAGCTGGTTTTCTATTGACATACAAGAAGGCAAGACTGTGGCTAAAATTTAAAAATGATCAATGTATGGTTCCAGAACAGTTCGTGTCCCCAGACAGGAGAGAGTCCATCCTGCCAGAATATGGACACCTTGCTGTCACCAAAGCCTAATATTTTACGTCAGCACTGCTAAGGTGGATAAAGTGGTCTTTCCTGCCCATTGATCACACAAATCCAATTTGAGGCCTTGTTTTCTCTCCATGACAGCTACAGGAGACAGACCTGATTAAATATTTCTGTTCTGATCAAGGAGCTCTCACAGGCAATCCTGTGACTGCACACCAAATCCCTCCCCAGAGCTCAGCTGCACACTCTGCCTGATGGCCTGTGCTCAGCTATGCTTCTTCCAGTCCTCTCCAGCTTTGATACAAATGCACAGTGTGTTTTGAGTTTTAGGCAGAGATGTATTCACCTTCACACTCCTATCCTTGTGATCCAGCAAAGTTTGCTTGCAATCAAAGGACAGTCAAGGTTTTCACATCTTTCCTGAACTACATCCAGTCTCATACATCTCTTCTCAATGCCTCCCAGCTGAAATGCTGACCGAGTACTTTATTAATGTCCAAACAGCCAGATGTCAAGGCTCCATGTGCTGTCTGTTTATCAAGCAGCAACAAAGACTCTCCTAACAAGTCTGATGGTATTGAACTTGATTTACATTTCAAGTGCAACCTGTTCCCAACAGGAATGCTCCATTACAGGTCTTTTCATGGCATCGGAACAATAACTGATAGAAGTCATTTCTTGAAGATATGCCAATAGCTATTTATTTGTTATAGTTGTGATTGCTCTGTCATGGAGATTATGGTCTTGATGTTGCTCTCAGTTGAACAGTTGAGGATTAACTCCTGTGAAACCAGTGCAGTTACCCCAACATCACACTTGAGATCAGAATTGGCACTAGCATAGCTAATAATTACAGACAAGTAAAAGATGGCAAAACACATAGGTTTTGCTGTTTTCTCCAAAAATGCTGTAGTGTAGAGCCTTTTGGATGAATACAACTCAAACTACTGTTCCCTTTGATGCCAACTGACACCACTACACTTCATCTGGTCCAGGGCCTGGTAGCTCAAAGGCAACCAGAAGCACAGTGGACTTCCCAGGGTGATCAGAGATTCCAGAGTACAATTCTTGTTTCTGCCCATCAACCTCTCCGACGTGCTTAGCTCACTGCTGTTCTGCTCCCAACCAAATGGTCTGACAAGTCTGACAGACTGCATCTCAAATCACTTCTCTCATCCTTCAGCTCCTCTTGCAATATCCTGACCTCTTTACATCTCACTGTGGAATATCTGAAGTACTCCCTGACACAGTCATTAGGTGGATTTGAAAGAAAATTCCCCTGAGAAAATTCACCTTTGAAGAAATTCTTACTGGAAAATTTAAGAGTTCCCAATGGAAACAGGGACAGCAGGAAGAAAGCAGATTTCATTTTGCTTAAAGTGTTAAATAAGCTTTTGATTCCAAGCTAAGTGATACATTTTCATAAATGGCAACACAAATTAAATTATTTCTTTTTATGCTAAAAAGATTATTGTTTTCCTTCCAAAATACCTCACTTTAATTGGTTTTTCTAAAATTACATTTTCAGGCACAGACAAAAAAATAACAGCCCCCCAAACTCTATTTTCAAAAGAGCCTCCATTGGATTCCTTTTAGGCCATCAATACTTATGACTTGTATTGAAAGAACAACCAATAAAGGCACTTTGTGCCTCTCCCTTGCTACCCTTTAATACTATCTGTCCACCAATCCAATTGTTCCATCTGTTTCCAAAACAAAATTGCATTATACTACTAGGATATTCTCTATCCAAATGCTGAACAGCTTGTAGCTAAGTATTAATCCATAAAAACCTGAAAACAGTATCTTATTAATTCACAAAAATCAATATTCCAGTACACTTTTTGGAGCCAGTTCATTACAGTTAAGCCTAGATTTATGGGATGCTCAATGGAAAATTGTCCAAAATGTATCTGTTTACCTATAATGAGACAAACTGGCTGCTAAACCTCATTCTACCAAAAACAAGCTCTGTGACAGGGCTCTGGTTCAGGAAAAAAGAAAAAGTGATCCTGATGCAGTAGTTACTTCTTCTTTAACAGAGAGTAACACAAGTTTGCTTTAGTTTTCCTGCTCTTCTTCCCCTGTATCCAGGATATTTTTATAAAAAGACTCAATTCTGCACCTGTTTCAGTAACAATTATTCATAGGGGCTGTCTTTCAATTCAAAAACCCTTGAAAAGGATGCAGCATCAGGACAGGCTTAATTACAACTGTCTGAATGTCCCATCACATTCCTTTGAATACTGAACCCTATAAAGGCTGATTTTTACCAAAAAAAAGCCTATTTTCTTCAGAAAAAAATGGGAAATAATCTCAACCAAAATAAAAACCTTCCAAAGCCTATAGGTCTTATGGTGGTGTTTTTAATAGCAGCCCAAAAGCAACAGCCTTTTAATATTGTGTCGTGGTTTAACCCCAGCAG